>NC_067412.1:46095610-46395610 GCF_009764475.1 Pristis pectinata
GTCACCCACCCATCCACATTTTCATCCAGGTCATTTATATATATCACAAACAGCAGAGGTGCAGTATTGATTTCTGTGGAACACCACTAGTCAGAGACCTCCAGCCAGAATAAGTCCCATTGACCACTACACTCTGTCTCCAACAGGAAGCCAATTCTGAATACAAACATCCATGGATCCCATGGATCTTCCGGATCAGTCTGCCATGAGGGACCTTGTCAAATGTCTTATTAAAATCCATGTAGACAACATTCTTAGCTCTACCTTCATCAGTCACCTTCATCACCTCCTCAAAAAACTCAATCAAGTTTTTAAGACACGACTTGTCCCGCACAAAGCCATGCTGACTGTCCCTAATTAGGCCATGATTTTCTACACGATCATAAATCCTAAGAATGGACTCCAATAGCTAGATGTGAGACTCACTGGTCTATAGTTTCCAGGATTATCCCTATTTCCCTTCCTGAATAACTGAAAAACATTAGCTACTCACCAGTCCACTGGGACCTTGCCTGTGGCTAGAGAGGACACAAAAATCTTGGTCAAGGCCCCAGCAGTCTCATATCTTGCATCTTTCAATAACCTGGAGTATATCCCATCAGGCCCTGGGGACTCCTCCACCTTAATGTTCTTTAGGAGACCCAACGCTGCTTTGTTCTTTATCTCAAAATGCCCTAGCATGTTAGCACGCTCCACACGGATCTTCCTATCCTCCACGTCCTTCTCCTTGGTAAATACCAATGCAAAATACTCAGTTAGGACCTTGCCCACATTCTCCGCTTCCAAACACATGTTCCCCGCTTTATCCTTGCGTGCTCCTACTCTCTCCAGAGTTATCCCCTTGCTCTTGATGTACATATAGAATGCCTTGGGATTTTCTTTCCAAATACTTTTCATGGCCCCTCCTGGCTCTTGAGTCCTTTTCTAGCTTCTTTATAATCCTCAAGGGTTCCATTTGATTGTAACTTCCTAAACCTTACATAAGCTTCCTTTTTCTTCTTGACTAAATTCACCACCTCTCTCAACATCCAACATTCCCTCACCTTGCCACAATTGTCTTTCCTTTTTACTCGAACATATGTGGCCTGTGCAGTTGGTGTTTAAACACCCTCCACATGTTAGATATGGACTTGCCCAGAAATAGCTGTTCCCATTTCAAACTCCATAGTTCCTGTCCAATGATGTTGTAATTTGCCCTGCTCCAGTTTAATACTCTCCTGCAGTGTCCATACTTATCCTTACCTGCAGCTATCTTAAAACTTAGGAAGTTGTAGTGACTGTTCCCTAAGTGTTCTCCCACTGAAAGGCCAGTTAGCTGGCCAGGCTCATTTGCCAGCACCAGGTCCAGTATGTCCCCTCCTCTCGTTAGACTATCTACATACTGATTTAAGAAACCCTCTTTGATGAACCTAACAAATTCTGCCCCATCTAAACCTCTTGCACTAAGGAGGTCCCAGTCTACATTAGGGAAGTTGAAGTCAACCATGACAAATACCCTGCCTGCAATTTTCTTCCTCAGTGTCCCGGTGGCTATTGGGTGATCTGTAGTATAATCCCATCAGAGTGATTGCGCCTTTCCTATTTTTGAGTTCTACCCATATAGACTCAATGGGTGAGCCCATCATTATGTCCCCTCTGAGTGCAGCTGTGATATTGTCCCTGATTAATAGTACAACTCCACCCGCCTCCACCCCCACCTCTTTTACCTCCCTCTATCTTTTCTAAAATACGAATACCTTGGAACATTAATCATTCAGTCCTGTCCCTCTATTAACCAAGCCTCTGCTATGATCACAGATCATAGTTCCATGCTCTAAATTCATCATTGTTACCCTTAGTACTTCTAGCATTCTAGCAAGGCACTTCTACCTATCCATTCCATTATGTCTATTACCTGTTCTTCCTTACAAACTTACTGGTCATAGCATCTGCCTTCCTCTCAATTCCTCCACTTCCTGACCTGATGCTTTGGTTCCTACCCCCCGCCAAACTAGTTTAAACCCTCCTGAGTAGTCCTAGTGAACTTCCCTGTAGATATATTAGTTCCCCTCCAGTTAAGATGCAACCTGTCCCTCTTGTACAGGTTGCCCCTGCCCCTGAAACCCTGTTCTCTGCACCAGCTCCTCAGCTACACATTCATCTGTTCTATCTTTCTATTCCTGCCCTGACTAGCAGACAGCACCAGGAGTAATCCAGAAATTATTACCTTCGAGGTCCTAGTTTTTAGCTTCTTTCCTAACACCCCATATTCACTGTGTAGGACCTCTTCCCCCTTTCTACCTGTGCTGCTGGTGCCAATGTGCACTACAACCTCTGGCTGCTCACCCTCCCACTTTAGACTGTTCTGCAATGGCTCCGAGACATCCTTGACCCAAATAATGTTTGGGTCAATGATTTCTCAGAGCGGCTGCAAATAATTCCTGACATCCTTTGAAGAAATTCTAAAATAATGTGCATGCAATTTGATAGATAATTAACAACTTATGAATTTTCCAGACTCTTCTCACTATAGCTGTACGATGTCAAAAATACATAATTAGCTGTAAGGTGCTTTGGGGTGCTCTTTACGTGCAATATTTAATCTTTCTTCTTTGTGATATTATTGCAAAATGAACATCATTTCAAAAGTAGGTTTCTGTTTGGTTCTGATCTGGTCTCTTGTCTATGTAATGTGTTGTTAGCTGTCCTGATTAAACCTCCAGCTCTGATATGATAATTATGACTCGTAATGTCTGAAGTTAAAAATAAGCAGAAAATGATGGCAATACTGAGCTTGTCAGGCAGCATCTGTGGAGAGAAACAGTTAATATTTTGTGCCACTGTCCTTCCATTGAAACTGCTTAAAACTGGTCGCTACTGATCTACTACCAACAGTCTAACATGCTGGGCCTCTGTCTTGGGAAAACTAAATGAGTCATGTTTTCTTAAAGCCACTATGTGCATGTATTACAAATAAACATATTTTAAGTTCTATAACATTTTATTCATATGTCAACTGTGCCCTCTATGTTAAATATATGCTTTTTTGCTTTTGATACAATTCTCAGTGTATTCCTTCCAGGTGACCTGTTCTTACAGATTTTACACTATTTCAATGGCTGAACATTACCACATGCTTTATAATTGTGCTATCAATTGCCATGAGATTGTATTCTTTGTGTTTCACTCAGACCTTTAACTTCCGTTCGATGTTAATGACATCTTCACCAAAATGAACAGATACATTCCTGCTGATCACTAAGGCTTCTGACACAGCTGTGTGGTGGACATCTTGTCCCATACATTATCTGTGATTTCTGATAATTTCCATGGATGCCACAGTCTCCCTCATGTGCTACACAAAAACAAGGATGTCACATTCCAAGTATCATTAAATGACACATCTTGTTTCTGCCTGGGGAAAATGTACATTCTGGCCTCAAATTGTTCCACACCGTGATCAATGTTTCACTTCATTATACTTGGTTAAAAAGCAGTGATTTCATCACCTAATGGTTGCAATCTACCACAGTACAGAAATTAAACCCTCTCAGATCTGACTTTAAAAGCCCCTTGGGCTGTAACAGAAAGGAAAATTTTCATCTCCTTAGAAATACAAATGTGTCCTTTCAATGTGGAATATAGGCGGGTAAGTGGAGCTGAGATTCTAAGATCGGTATGGTATATAGATGGTATATACCATGATCTATATGGTGGGAGAGCATTGAGGTATTAAATTGCCAACTCCATTTCATGGTAAAAAAACAAACTGCTGGAAGAGCTCAGTGGGTCAAGCAGCATCTGTGGGGGGAAAGGAATTGTCTATGTTTCAGGTCGAGATTCTGCATCATTGGGTCTGTGTTCCTTGCCTTGATGATCAAGTTCAGTACAATGATCTTAAAACTTTGATTTGTGTTATAAATGGTTGTGATGAGCAGATGCACACAGCGTGTTATGCTTTTTATGATGATGAAGGGCTATTGACAGAATCCTGGGAGGTGTGTCTGAGTGGAGTGGCAGGGGATCTTAATGATTACTTCACACCTGCCCTAAATCCTGACAATGATTCACTTATCTGCAGGAAGTTGCATTACCATCAACAGATTTGTAAATGTTAAAATAGAAGAGCATAATAATCATAGTTGGAAATGGAAACATTAGAATAGCCTGCTGGCTCAGATGACATCCACCTGGTGATTTCTTTAAGAGCTGATGCCTGACCTTTGTGAATCTGTTGCCCATATTTTAACTTCTTGTTGGTGTCGAAGACTATGATTCAGGATGGATGGAATCACCTTATAAATTCAGTTTGTTAAAAGGGGAGCAAGGCAGTAAAATGAACTGAGAGTTTCTGTTATGAGTGAATTCTTTTAACATGTAGTTTAACATGCACACCAGGTACTAAATGGATTGAACAGCAAGGTCTTGATCCATTGGGGAGTAGGTTCAAGATGATTGGGGACCAATTTCAAAGAAAAAGCACAATTTCACACATGCAGGCACTCATGCATGTACACACTGACCAGCACACAGTTGTACACAGGCACACCATCTTGTTGTCGCCCTATTAGAACATAGAACATTACAGAACAGTACAGGCCCTTCGGCCCACGATGTTGTGCCGACATTTTATCCTACTCTAATATCTATCTAACCCTTCCCTCCCACATAACTCCCCAGTTCTCTATCATTCATGTGTCTATCTAAGAGTCTCTTAAATGTCCCTAATGTATCTACCCCCACAACCTCTGCCGGCAGTGCGTTCCATACACCCACCACTCTCTGTGTAAAAAACTTATCTCTGACATCCCCTTGTACTTTCCTCCAATCACCTTAAAATTATGCCCTCTCATGTTAGCCATTTTCACCTTGGGATAAAGTCTCTGACTGTCCACTCGATCTATGCCTCTTATCATCTTGTAGACCTCTATCAAGTCATCTGAATATTCCTCAGCTCTCCATCCTTGCATTCACTACCTTGATACTTCTGCCTTTGACCCCCCCTTCCCATGCAGTCTTCCTACTGTCTTGCTTTTCCCTTAACTTCTTCCCTTAGTCTTCCCTGCAACTCCCACTCTGTTCTCTCCACACCTCTCCCTCACCCTGACCTCCAATCCTCTACCACCTGCAAGCTATTTTCCAGAGTGGGGGTGCCCATTGTCTGTTGCTTCTCACCCTCTTCAGGGCTGCACCAGAATTCTGGGGCAAAAAATAAACTGCTGGAGAAACTCATCAGGTTGATCAACATCTGTGGAGGGAAAGGGATGGTTGGTGTTTTGGGGCAAGATCCTGAATCAGGTCATTGTATCTGCATTGCACTGCCAGTGAAGGTGGCGGAGAATCACAGCTTTTAAGAAGATCTAAGATATAGACCAAAGAGTCACACACCAGTGGTAGAGAAACTAATGGAGAAGATTTTTAGGATTAGGATTTATGAGCATTTGGAGAAGCATGGTCAAATTAGGGACAGTCAGCATAGCTTTGTGCAGGGCAGGTCATGCTTGAGTTTTTTGAGGAGGTGAAAAATGTGATTGATGAAGGTACGGCAGTGGATAAAGTATACAGTGATTTTAGTCAGGCATTTGACAAGGTCCTGCATGGTAGAATCTTCCAGAAAATTAGAATGCATGGGATTCAAGGTGACTTAGCTGATTGGATCCGAAATCATAAAAGACAGAGAGTAGTGGCGGATGGACTTATTCTGGATGGAGGTCTGTGACTTGTAGTGTTCCACAGGGATCTGTACTGGGACCTCTGTTGTTTGTCATTTATATAAATGACTTGGATGAAAATGTGGTAGGGTGGTTGAGTAAGTTTGCAGATGATACAAAGATTGCTGGTGCTGTGGATTGCATAGAAGGTTGCCAAAGGATACAGCGGGATATAGATCAATTGCAGCCATGGCCAGAGAAGTGGTAGTTTAAATTGGGCATGTGTGAGGTGCTGCACTTTGGGAGATTCAACATAAAAGGCGATTACACAGGCTCCATAAAAATGGCCACACAGTTTGATAAGGTGATAAAGAAGGCATATGGCATGCTTGTCTTCATTAGTCAAGGCATTGAGTTCAAGAGCCAGGAGGTTATGTTACAGCTTTATAAATTTCTGGTTAGGCCACATTTAGAGTACCTCATTCAATTCTGGTTGCCTCATTATAGGAAGGATGTGGAGGCTTTGGAGAGGGTGCAGAGGAGGTTTACCAGGATGCTGCCTGGTTTGGAGGACATGTGCTATGAGGAGGGGTTAGACAAGCTGGGACTGTTTTCCCTAGAGTGGTGGAGGCTGAGGGGAGATTTGATAGAAGTTTATAAAATTATATGAGGTATAGATAGAGTAGATAGCCAGTATAATTTTCCCAGGATCAAAATGTCTAGAACTAGAGGGCATGTATTTAAGGTGAGAGGGGGAGAGTACAAAGGAGATGCACGAGTCAAATTTTTTTTTACACAGAGAGTGGTGGGGTCCTAGAATGTACTGCCAGGGGTGGCGGTAGAGGCAAATAGCAAAGGAGCATTTAAGAGACTCTGAGATAGACACATGAATATGCAAAGAAGGAAGGGATATGGATTAATTAGGAGTCATTGATTTAATTAGTTTGGACCAACATCATGGGTTGAAGGGCCTATCTGGTGCTCTACTGTCCTATGTTCTATATTCTATCTGAACAAGCACTTGAATCACTAAGGCATCGTAGGCCACAGACCAAGTGTTGGTAAATGGGATTAGTATAGATAAGTACTTGATAGTTCAGTTGGAATTGGTGGGTTGAAGGGCCAGTTTCTGTGCTGTATAATTCCATGACAAGAGCAGCAGGCACATGGAGTGATACCACTTTCAGATTACACACCATACTGACTTGAAAATATAATTACATTCCTTTATCCTGGTCCAAATCCTGGAACACCCGACCCAACTGAGAGAATACCTTCACACAAGGATTCGGCAGTTCCAGATCGTGACTGACTGTGCTTTCTGAAGGGCTGTAAATGACTACCTGGCCAGTGATGCCCACATTCTGGAAAATTTATTGGAATAAATTCACAGAAATATCCGTTACAAAATGAAATGTAAATTCTCCTTCTGCTGTAACTTGGGATGGTTTAGGATTAGTTTAGATTGGCATCTTGGTCAGCATGGACCAGTTGGGCTGAAGGGCCTGTTTCCATGCTGTATGACTCAAAGCTTCATTTAGAAGACACTGATAGTTTTCTCTCCCCACATGGTACAAGCATGAAAATGTAGAAAAGATCCAAAGGAGGACCACATAATACTTCCAAGATTAATACACCTTAGTTATACAAATAAGTCAGTTATACAAAAAGTCCATCAATTTAATTCTTAATGGTTCTGCTTTTCCTAGGGATGTGTAAAACCTATGGAACAAGTCATCAGTTTGTGTGGTAAGTGTGGGTTCATTGTATCTTTGTTTTCCAGAGAGAACTGGACCAAATCCTGGCTGGGGTGAAGATTATATCAGACAAAAGGTATGTGCCAATTAAATAAATCACAGTTACTGTGGTGTCCTGAATTAGTTTGAGTCACCAGATATAAGGCTGCCAACCTATGCGGTTGGAGATATTCCTGGAAGCCTGATCATGTGACATTCTGATAACATGACATTGGATCCTGAAATGCCTGGTGATATTTAACCTATAAAGGTTGTAGTTGGACACCTATATTTGTTTTGCTCTGTTGAAAGGAAAAGGATGCCACATAGGCATGTACGAAGAGGGGGATTTGTGGGTGGGGAAGAGGAATTGAGAGTGGAATGGGTGGGGAGAAGGAAGGGTAGCAGAGGGAAACAATGTGAGAGAGGGAGAGAGCGAAATAGGGGTAATTCATGACTGGATTTATAGAACAGATCCTGAAGGTAGGAGATAGTTTGATTCCACCAATTGCCAGCTGTAATTCAAATGAGGAAAACATCATTTCATAAGGAGTGGGATAAATATTTGGAAAAGAAGAATATAACAAGACCTGGAAGTTGGGGTAAGAGGTGGGTAGAGTGGTGCAGTGGGGTGGTGAGTGCAAGAGGAATGGGATTTTGAGAATCAAAGATACAATGACGTGTCATTCTGTAATTTCCAAATTCAATGTTTTAGAAAAGATAGAGAGGGAAGTAGAAGGGGGGGGGGGAGTGGGTGGTGGAGTTGCACTATTAATCAGGAACAATGTCACAACAGCACTTAGAGAGCACAGTCAGAGTGGCTGCAGAACATTCTCAAGGGGGAGGTGAGCAGCCAGAGATCGTGGTGCACATCGACTCCAATGACATTGGTAGAAAGGGGAAGAGGTCCTGTGCAGTGAGTATAGGGAGTGAGGAAAGAGGCTGAAAAATGGATTACTCCCGGTGCCACTAGTCAGGGCAGGAATAGAAATGATGCAGGGGACAGGGTTTCAGGTTTTTGGATCATCGGAACGTCTTCTGGTGCGTGAGCGACACATACAGGAGGGATGGGTTGCAACTTAAATGGAGGGGAATCAATATTCTAGCCAGGAGGTTTGCTAATGCTACTTGGAAGGGTTTAAACTAGTTTGGCAGGGGGTTGGGAACCAGAGCAGCAGGTCAGAAAGTGGAGGGATTGAGAGGAAGGAAGATATCATGACCAGTAAGAACAGGCAGGAGCAAAGTAATAGACACAATGGGACGGAAGGGTTGAAGTGTGTGTATATGAATGCTAGAAGTATTAAGAGTAAGGATGATGAACTTAGAGCATGGATCAGTACATGGAACTATGGGCCATAACAGAGACTTGACTGAGCGAGGAACAGGACTGGATGCTTTATGTTCCAGGGTTTTGATGTTTTAGAAAAGATAGAGAAGGAGTTAATGAAGGTGGTGGGGAAGTTGCGCTATTAGTCAGGGACAATATCACAGCTGCACTCAGAGGGGACATAATGGAGGGCTCATCCACTGAGTCTATATGGGTAGAACTCAAAAATAAGGAAGGTGCAATCTCTGATAGGATTATGCTACAGACCCCCAAAGAGCCACATTGAGGAACAGATATCCAGGAAGATCAGGAAAAGGTCTAAAAACAACAGAGTTATTGTAGTGCGTGACTTCAATTTCCCCAATATAGACTGGGACCTCCTTAGTGCAAGAAGTTTAGATGGGGTAGAATTTGTTTGGTGAATCCCAGGAGGGTTTCTTAAATCAATATGTAAATTGTCCAACAAGAGGAGGGGCCACATTGGACCTGGTGTTGGGTAATAAGCCTGGCCAGGTGACTGACCTGTTAGTGGGAACAGTCAGGGAACAGTGACCACAACTCCTTAAGTTTTAAGACAGCTATAGATAAGGAAAGGTACAGACCTTGCGGGAGAGCATTAAATTGGAGCAGATCAAATTACGTGAGCATTAGGCAGGAACTAGGGAGAATTAATTGGGAACAGCTGTTTGTGGGCAAGTCCACATCTGACATGTGGAGGGTGTTTAAAGACCAACTGCACAGAGTACAGGACAGGTATGTTCCAGTAAGAAGGAAGGACAAGCATTGCAAGGTAAGGGAACCCTGGATGACGTGAGGGGTGGTGAATTTAGTCAAGAAGAAAAGGAAGCATACCGTACGTAAGGTTTAGGAAGCTAAAATCAAACAGAGCCCTTGAGGATTATAAAGAAACCAGAAAAAACCTCAAGAAGGGAATTAGGAAAGCCAGGAGGGGCCATTAAAAGTCCTTGGCAAGTAGGATTAAAGAAAATTCTGAGGCATTTAAAACATTCATCAAGAGCAAGAGGAAAGCTAGTGAGCGGGCAGAACCTGTCAGGGATAAAGGTCTCTGCGGTTTCTTGCGGTCCCAGGCAAAGCAGTTGCCGTACCAAGATGGGATGCATCCAGATAGGATGCTTTCTATGGTGCATCAATAAAAGTTAGTGAGTGTCAAGGGGGACATACTAAACCTCTTTAGCTTCCTGAGAAAGTAGAGGCACGGGTATGCTTTCTTAGCTGTGACGTCTATGTAGTTGGACCAAGACAGGCTATTGGTGATGTTCACTCACGGGGACTTGAAGCTCTCAACCCTCTCGACCTCAGCATCATTGATGTAGACAGGAGAATGTGCACCGACCCCCCTTCCTGAAGTCACTGACCAGCTCTTTCGTTTTGCTGACATTGAGGGAAAGGTTGTTGCCATGACACCATATCACTAGGCTCCCTTTGTCCTTCCTGTACTCCAACTCATTGTTATTTGAGGTACAGCCCACTACAGTGGTATCATCTGCAAACTTGTAGATCAAGTTAGAGCAGAATCTAGCCATGCAGTCATGAGTGTGTTGGGAGTAGAGTAGAGGGCTGAGGACACAGCCTTGTGGGGCACCAGTGTTGAGAATAATCGTGCCTGAGTTTTTGCTGCCTATCCTCACTGATTGCAGTCTGTTGATTGGAAAGTCAAGGATCCAGTTGTAGAGAGAGGTGTTGAGTCCTAGGTCTCAGAGTTTGGTGATGAGTTTGCCTGGAATTATAGTATTGAAGGCGAAGCTGTAGTCAATAAACAATAGTCTAATGTAGGTGTCTTTACTATCTAGATGCTCCAGAGTTAAGTGTAGGGCCAGGGAGACAGCATCTGCCATAGACTTGTTTCGATGGTAGGCAAATTGCAGTGGGTCGAAGTTTTCTGGGAGGCTGGATTTAATGTGTGCCATGACCAGTCTCTGGATGCACTTTATGTTGGTGGATATCAGAGCCACTGAGCGGTAGTCATTAAGGCAAGTTCCCTTGTTTTTCTTTGGCATCAGGGTGATAGTGGTCTTCTTGAAGCAGGTGGGAACCTCAGATCAAAGCAGGGAAAGGTTAAAAATGTCTACAAATAACCCCGCCAGCTTATCTGCACAGGACCTGAGGACACAGCCAGGGACACCATCTGGACCAGATGTTTTCCGCAGGTTCACTCTCTGGTCTTACGTCCTCAGTGGTGACCATAGGTTCAGGTTCATTGGAGGCTGTCAGGATGGATGGTAACATACCAATCCCCTTCTGTTCAAAATGAGCATAGAATACATTACGCTCATTGGGAAGGGATGCACTGTTATCAATGATGCTGCCCGACTTTGTTTTGTAGGCTGTTAAACCCTGCCACAACTGACGGTTGACCTGGGACTCGATTTTGGACTGATATTCTCTCTTGGCACTTCTAATAGCTTAGAGACAACATGGGGAGACAGAGATGAGGAGGAATTTCTTTAGCCAGAGGGCGGTGAATTTGTAGAATTCATTGCTACAAACAGCTGTGGAGGCCAAGTCATTGGGTGTATTTAAAGTGGAGGTTCTTGATTAGTTAGGGTATCAAAGATTATGGGGAGTCAGAGAACAAAAATAAGTCAGCCATGATTGAATGGTGGAGCAGACTCGATGAGCTGAATGACCTAATTCTGCCCCTGTGTCTTATAGTCTCATGGAGTACAGGGATGTTTTGCATGCCATCTATACAGATCATTCCAAACATAAGTACATTGAGGTAGTACAAAGGGAAAAGCAATAACAGATTGCAGAATATAGTGTTACAGTTACAAAGAAAATGCAGTGCAGGTAGATAAATAAGGTACAGTGTCCACAACAAGCTAGTTTGAGAGATCAAGAGTTCATCTGTATCGTACAAGAGTTCTATTTCGATAGAGTCATAGAGTAACAGAGCCTGGAAACAGGCCCTTTGGTCCAACTCATCCATGCCAACTAGCTATACCCCTCATAATTTTATGCACCTCCATAAGGTCACCCCTCAATCTTCTACACTCCAAGGAATAAAGTTCTAGCCTGTTCAACCTCTCCCTTTAACTCAGGCCCTCGAGTCCTGGCAGCATCCTCATAAGTCCCATTTGCCTACACTTGGCTCATATCCTTAAACCCCTCCTATCTAAATGTCTTTTAAATATCGTTATTGTACCTGCCTCTACCACTTCCTCTCACAACTCATTCCATATAGGCACCACCATGAGTGAACAAGTTGTCCTTCAGATCCCTTTTCAATCTTTAACCTCTTACCTTAAACCTATGCCCTCTAGTTTTTAGCTGCCCTTCCCTGGGAAAAAGACTTTTGGCTTCACCCTATCTATACCCCTCATAATTTTATGCACCTCCGTAAGGTCACTCCTCAATCTTCTACACTCCAAGGAATAAAGTTCTAGCCTGTTCAACCTCTCCCTATAACTCTGGCCCTCGAGTCCTGGCAGCATCCTCATAAATCTTCTCTACACTCTTTCCAGTATAATGTTGTCTTTCCTACAAGGGACCAAAACTATACACAATACTCCAAGTGCAGTCTCATGAATATCTTGTACAACTGCAACATAATACCCCAACTCCTATACTCAGTGCCCTGACTGATGAAAGCCAGCATACCAAGTGCCTTCTTCACCACCCTGAGTAGCTGTGATGCCGCTTTCAGCCAACTACGTTCCACAACACTCCCCAGGCCTTGACCATTTACTGTATAAATGGTCAGGTCCTGGGACTTCACAAAATGGAACACCTCATACTTACCCGAATTGAAAACCATTTGCCAATCTTTAGCCCTCTTACCTAGCTGATCAAGACACCCCCCTGTAATTTTTGATAACCTCCTTCACTGTCCATGAAACCACCTACTTTTGTATCATCCATAAACTTACTAACCTTGCCTTGTGCATTTACATCCAAATCATTTACATAAATAACAAACAACAAAGGTCCCAGCACTGACCCCTGTGGCACACCACTGGTCACAGGCCTCCAGTCTGAAAAACAATCTTTCATCATCACTCTCTGCTTCCTACCATTGAGCCAATTATGAATCCAATTAGCTATATCTCCCTAGATCCCATGTGATCTAACTTTCCAGAGTAGCCTGCCATACAAGACTTATAAAAGTGGGATAGATGCTGTCCTTGAGCCTGGTGGTACATGATCTCAGGCTTTTGTAACCTCTGCCCGATGTAAGGTGGGAGAAGAGAGAATGTTCCAGGTGGGAGGGGTCCTTGATTATGTTGGCTGCTTTCCTGAGGTAATGGGAAGTGTGGACAGAGTCCATGGAGGGGAGGCTGGTTTTCGTGATGGACTGAGCTGTGTCCACAACTCTCTGCAGTTTCTTACGGTCTTGAACAGAGCAGTTGCCATATCAAGCTGTGATACATCCAGATAGGATGCTTTCTATGGTTTGTCTGTAAAAATTGGACTAGAGGTCACAGTTTTAAAGTGGGGAATAAAAGGGCTAGAGGGGATTGAGGATTTATTTTTTCATCTGGGGGAGGAAGCAACCTGGAATGCACTGCCTGAGTAGGTGGAGGCAGGTACTCTGACAACATTTAGAAAGTAGAACATAGAACATAGGAGAGTACAGCACAGGAACAAGCCCTTCGGCACACAATAAGTGCCAAACTAATTAAACTAGTAATTAAACGCCTACACAATGTCCATGTCCCTCCATTCTCTGCATATTCATGTGCATATCCAAGAGCTTCTTAAATGCCTTTATTATATTTTCTTCCAATACCACCCTGGCAGCACATTCCAGGCAACCACCACTCTGTGTGTAAAAAAACTTGCCCTGCACATCTCCTTTGAACTTACCCCTCTTACCTTAAATGCATATCCTCTAGTATTAGACATTTTGACCCTGGGAAAAAGATACCAGCTGTCTACCCTGGGAAAAAGATACCGGCATGCTTCTCATGATCTAATAAACTTCTATCAGGTCTCCCCTCAGCCTCTGCCACTTCAGAGAAAGCAACCCTAGTTTGCCCAACCTCTCCCCATAGCATATGCCCTCTAATCCAGGCAGCATTCTGGTAAACCTCTTCTGCACCCTCTGCAAAGCCTCCACATCCTTCCTATAATGGGGTGACCAGAATTGAATGCAATACTTCAGATGCGGCCTACCCAGAGTTTTATAAACCTGTAACATAACATCCTGATTCTTGAACTTAATGCCTTGAGTAATAAAGGCAAGTATGCCATATGCCTTCTTTACCACCCTGCCAACCTGTGCAGCCATTTTCATGGAGCTATGGACTTGGGCCCCAAGATCCCTCTGTAAATCAGCATGGTTAAGGGTCCTACAATTAACTGTGTACTGTCCACATATCTGGATCTGGATAAGCACTTGAATCGCCAAGGCACAGAAGGCCACAGATCAATGCTGTAAGTAGGATTAGTGTAGGTGGGTATAATGGTTGGCATGGAGATTGTGGGCCAGTGGTCCTATTACTGTGCTCCATGACTCTATGACTCTCAGTTGAAGAACATGGGTTATAGGCAGAGACAGTGAAATCTCAGTCAGAGCTGAGTTTGCAGTAACTTCAGTTACATGGCTCCCTAAAGCATTATTTTGCTTCTGTTTCACCAATGTCCACTTTAATTCTATATTTTCTCTTTGTGAAAACACCTTAAGGCTTTTTTTTACAGAACTTAAGGAGTTTATTGACATCTTTCTGGAATCATGAAGATGCTGTTTTGGACCTAGTTTTTACTGACTGCAGTGACCTTTCTGTTTCAGGCACAGCTTGGCAGGAGCAGTGATTTGTCAAACTGAAAAAGAAACCTTCATTACCACACCAACTGCCCTGAAGACATAAACACCAGTCCACAAATTCTCAGTCCTTTGAAACATGACTTCATTTCATTTACCTTTGAGCTGAACCATTACATTTATTTGTAGCATTTTGCAAAAAAATGTTTTTAGCAATAGTATTTGTTTTAAGTAAAATCTTTATCTTTAGATGTCAGTTATAGCTCTGTTGGTATCAGACTTTGCACTAAGCCAGTTTGTTGTGGTACATTACTCTACTTCAGAGTCACAAGCTCAAAGATCTAGGCTGACACTTCAGTGTTCTACTGAGCTCGTGCTGCAGTTGTTATCTCCCACAAATATTAAATCAAGACCATTTGTTCTCCTAGGTGGTGATAAACAATCCCATGGCACTATTTTGAAATGTTGACCTGTGTCCTGACCAATATTCATCTGCTGAACAATATCATTATTTAAAAATGCAGATTATTAGTCATTATCACATTACTTTTTATGGGAGCTTGCTCTGAACAAACTGGCTGCTGAATATCCAACATTATAACATTGGCTACTGTCCAAAAAATAATTATTGGTTGAAAAGCATTTGGGACATCCTGAGCTAAATATACGCAGCACGTTAACTTTATATGGAATTACCATAAATAAAATAACTGCCAGGCCTTTAAAGCTCTGATGTCTTCTACCGTAACTGGTGAAATCCCTGGCTATGCTTTCAACATCCACTTGGAATGAGGGGAAGAGGGTTGTTGGGGTGGAACTTATTAAATCTTCATGGGGTTTATCTGATTTTTTGTTGCAATATTTAATGCAAATTTTTGGTACAGATAATCCTTTAGATTTATTTTTCCATATGTGTGGAATTATTAACAATTAAACCAGGGCAATCAAATTAAGATAATGGATAGAAGATATTGGTCTATGCATTTATACTTTTCACCTGGTTCTCTCTGGATTTATGTTAATTGTCTCCATTGTCAGGAAAGTATAATTAAACATTCTACCGCTATGATCATTGACTGTAAATTCTAGATCCCAATGCCGTGGTTTATTTTTCCTCTTTTCTGGCAAACAATATAAAATTATTCATCAAATGGGTTTCTAGACAGATTGTTGTGGTTTGTTCCATTACTTAGATGGTGATTCCTCCTCCCCTCCTCCCACCATCACACTGAGATTTATTCCTAAAATATGTTAGGTGAAGCGAACTTTCTTTGCCCACAAATAAAAAACCTAGCAATAATCAGTGTAACACCAGAAAACATTGGTAACACTCAAGAGGCCAAGCAGCATTCATGGAAAGAGAAATGGTTAATGTTTCAGCTCCGGGACTCTTTGTTACAACTGGGAGAGAGTTGATCAGTTGTGTTGCCAAGGTTTCACTGCAAACTTTTCTTGTTGTAGGCCAGTGAATGTTCACTTTTGCAAATGTTAAAGGTCACATATCACTATCCAAAGACATTGGTGGTGGGGGGGGGGGAGGGGGAGAGAGGTGGTATATCTGGCACTCTGACCAATCTTTACTGCTTCAACCAATATCAGTCACGCTTTGGGATAGATCTCCTATTGCCCTTGGGTTGCTGGCTGCTGCCCCCAAGCACAGCCTTTCCTTGGACCCTGGCTGGGGTGGTCCATGCGTCACTGGTTTATCAGCACAGTGATCACCATGACAGCAGTGATGGCCAACGCCACACACACAGGTTGCCAAAGCTGCCAGTGTGGTCAGGGCCAGTGAATGTTACTGAACATCTCTGATATTCACAATCATTCAGTCAAACTTGGAGCATGTAAAAAAGGTAAAAAAAAACAACACATTTAAAAAGCATTCCCACATTGTGGAAGTCAATTAACATCATTAAACATAAATAAATAATAAGAATTTGAATGAGTGCATCAGAGTTAAAATGGTACAGACTTGTCTGTTTCATGGTCTACAGTCAAGTGACAGTGGCACTCAGTACTTCATGGCCCAACAACCAGCCTGGCCTGGTGCTATTATCTGTGGAACCTTCTCTCAAACATTCCCCTTTCATGTTGTCTCCCCCTACTCTCAGCAATGCATGATCCAATTCAGAATCAGAAAACCTTAATTTTATTCAATGCTTTGATTTGGATTTTCATCTTCAGCATTGTCATTGTTGTATGCATGTGGAAGGCAGGGAAGACTTATAAATAGGTTCAGCTGATGTAATTGCAGAGATGAGGATTTAGCTAAGCCTTTAAAACTAATTCTTTAAAAGCACCTTGTTAATAAATCTTTTAAATTACCTTTCTCGCTAAGACATTAAAAGTAATTGCCAATCCTGATAAATGGATTCTTATCTCTTCCCTTTAAAGAACATGGCTACATTCATGTGGATCAGGTTAATCCACAAGCTGGCTATACTGTGTCCCTGAAACATTTCGGCTCTCTTCTCCCTTCCCTCTAGGAAAATGTCATCACCTTCCAAATCTAACCATTAACAACATTTAAAAGATATTTGGATAGGGACATGGATAGGAAAGGTTCAGAGGGATATGGGCCAAACATGAGCAAATGGGACTAGCTTAGATGGGAATCTTGGTCGGCATGGAACTATTGGGCTAAAGGGCCAACTTCTGTGCTGTATGACTCCATGACTCCATCTGTGCCCATTTCCCCCTGCTTTAACACCTTGAATCAAAGCATCAAAATTACCTCAACTAAGGGCATTGATGACATCTTGTGTGACTGACCATGGAGCATTATGTCTTCACCACTGCCCCGTGAAGGTTAACAAATATTGCCACAACACCCTCCTCCAACGTTTCCTCTTTGTTGAATAGTTGCATCATTCCACATTATATAATAATAACCGAGGCAACTCCATTAATGTCATCTCTTTCTACTCCCTATAGGCCCCATAGTTGAGTTCTATTTTGATCAGCACACTACTGTTAGGTTACATTATTTCTAGATGTGACATCAGCTCTCACACAGGGTAAAAAGACCCTGATGGGAGTTATGTAGAGGCCTCTGAATAGTAGCCAGGATGTGGGGTACAAATTACAACAGGAGATAGAAAAGGCATGTAAAAAGGGCAATGTTACGGTGGTCATGGGGGATTTCAATACGCAGGTAGGTTGGGAAAATCAGGGAACATTGGATCCCAAGAGAAGGAATTTGTAGAATGTTTACAAGATGGCTTTTTAGAGCAGTTTGCGGTCGAGTCCACTAGGGAAAAGCAATTCTGGATTTGGTGTTGTGCAATGAAACAGATTTGATTAGGGAGCTTAAGCTAAAGGAACGCTTAGGAGGCAGTGATCATAATATGATAAAATTCGCCCTGCAGTTTGAGACGGAGAAGCTAAAATCAGATGTACTGGTATTACAGTTGAGTAAAGGTAACTACAGAGACATGAGAGAGGACCTGGCCAAAGTTGATTGGAAAGAGACACTAACAGGAATGACGGTAAAGCAGCAATGGCAGGAGTTTCTGGAAGTAATTTGGAAGATGCAGGATCATTTCATCCTAAAGAAGCAGAAGCACTATACAGGGAGGATGAGCCACTGTGCTTGACAGGGGAAGTCAAAGACAGCATAAAAGCAAAAGAGAGGGCATAAAATATTGCAAAAATTAGTGGGAAGCTAGAGAATTGGGAAGTTTGTAAAAACTAACAGAAGGCAACTAAAACAGCAATAAGGGAAGAAAAAACGAAATATGAAGGTAAGCTAGCCAATAATATAAAAGAGGATACAAAATTTTTTTCATATATATAAAAAAAGTAAAAGAGAGGCAATAGTGGACATCGGACCACTGGAAAATGATGCTGGAGAGGTAGTAATGGGAAACAAAGAAATGGTGGATGAATTGAATAAGTACTTTGCTTCAGTCTTCACTGAGGAAGACACCAGCAATGCCGGAAATTCGAGAGAGTTGGGGGCTGAAGTGAGTGCAGTCGCCATAACTATGGAGAAAGTGCTTGGGAAGCTGAAAGGTCTGAAGGTAGATAAGTCACCTGGACCAGATGAACTACACCCCAGGGTTCTGAAAGAGGTAGCTGAAGAGATTATGGAGACATTAGTAGTGATCTTTCAAGAATCACTAGATTCAGGAATGGTTCCGGAGGACTGGAAAAACACAAATGTCACTCCACTCTTTAAGAAGGGAGGGAGGCAAAAGACAGGAAATTATAGGCCCGTTCGCCTGACTTCAGTGCTTGGCAAGATGTTAGAGTCCATTATTAAAGATGAGGTTTCAAGCTACTTGGAAGTGCATGATTAAATAGGCCAATGTCAGCATGGTTTCCTTAAGGAGATATCTTGCTTGACAAATCTGTTGGAATTCTTCGAGGAAGTAACAAGCAGGATAGACAAAGGAGTGTCAGGGGATGTTGTTTACTTGGATTTTCAGAAGGCCTTTGACAAAGTGCCACACATGAGGCTGAGAAACAAGATAGGAGCCTATGGTATAACAGGAAAGGTACTAGCATGGATAGAAGATTAACTGACTGGCAGGAGGCAAAGAGTGGGAATAAAGGGGGCCTTTTCTGGTTGGCTGCCGGTGACTAGTGGTGTTCTGCAGGGGTCACAGTTGGGTCTGCTACTTTTCACATTATACGTTAATGATCTTGTTGACAGAATTGATGGCTTTGTGGCCAAGTTTGCAGATGATACAAAGATAGGTGGAGGGGCAAGTAGTGTTGAGGAAGCAGGGAGTCTGCAGAAGAACTTGGATAGGTTGGGATAATGGGCAAAGAAGTGGCAGATGGAATACAGTTTATGGAAATGTACGGTCATGCACGTTGGTAGACTATTTTCTAAATGGGGAGCGAATTCAGAAATCAGAGGTGCAAAGGGACTTGGGAGTCCTCGTGCAGGATTCCCCAAAGGTTAACTTGCAGGTTGAGTCAGAAGTAAGGAAGGCAAATGCAATGTTGGCATTCATTTCGAGAGGACTGAAAGATAAAAGCAAGGATATGATGCTGAGGCTTCATAAGGCATTAGTCAGACCACATTTGGAATATTGTGAGCAGTATTGGGCCCCATATCTAAGGAAGGATGTGCTGGCATTGGAGAGGGTCCAGAAGAGTCCAGGGAATGAAAGGGTTAATGTATGAGGACCATTGGATGACTCTGGGTTTGTACTTGCTGGAGTTTAGAAGGGTGTGGGGTGATCTCATTGAAGCCTACTGAACATTGAAAGGCCTGGATAGAGTGGACATGGAGAGGATATTTCCAGTAGTGGGAGAGTCAAGGACCAAAGGGCACAGCCTCAGAATAGAAGGACTTCCCTTTAGAACAGAGGTGAGAAGGAATTTCTTTAGCCAGAGAGTGGTGAATCTGTGGAATTCATTGCCACAGACATCTGTGGAGGCCAGGTCATTGGGTATATTTAAAATGGAGGTTGATAGGTTCTTGATGCTCAAGGGTTATAGGGAGAAGGCAAGAGAATGGGGTTGAGAGGGAATAATAAATCAGCTATTATTGAATGGCGGAGCAAACTCGATGGGTCGAATAGCCTAATTCTCTTCCTATATCTTATGGTCTAATGGAATACTGAGGAAACATCATTCTAACTCTTCTATTCCCTCTGTTCACCTCTGCACTGCTGTGTTGTCAGGCAGCTTGTCCAATATCTAGAGTTGGATGAGCCACAGGTTCCTTGAGATCAATTTTGGACAGATCCAAAACCCAGATATGGATGTTGATTGTTGTGTTTTAAGTACATAACTAATAGTGATATGCAAAAAACACTGTCCTGATGCAGGATCTGAACCTGAAACATTGACCCTCCACAGTAGAATTCTTCCAGCGGTTTATTTTTTTGTTCCAAATGACAAGTAATTATTTACTTGCTTTGATTTCACCTTTCAGTTGAAAAGAATTACACAGTCAAGAAAGTGCATTTGTTGATCATTAAGACAAATGATGGCGGTGAAATTTCTTAAGAACCTGAGACATTTTCAAACCCAGAATGGGAATATTGACTTAACCTTCCAAAGCGAATGATGAGATAATTACAACCTCTGGTGAAAGTGCAGTATTTGATGCTGCATAGAGTAGCTTCAACATGTGACTGTATGTGAAAAAGCTTGATGGATTAGCTGGTCATTCTTTGTCCCTTGTGTTTGATATTAATAAAGAATCCCATAATGAAATCATGTTGATGGAATTCGGCCTCCTTGTGGGATTGATTTTCCTGTTGCTCATGCTCAAACACAATGGATTCCATTGTGAGAGTGGATAACCACTCTCCTGTATGGTTCTGGTAGGAATTAGGAGAAGCTATCAGAAGCTATCAGGGTTGTAACACACCATATCTTTGAGATCCTGAGGGATGTTCTATCATGCTCAGTTCATGCTGGAGCCTCCACCTTACAAGGCTTTAAGTGGAGCTCATTCAGGGCGAAGATTTCATACATCTATAGTTTCAGCTTTATTTAATGTTCTGTAGTGCAGGAGGCTGGCATGATGAAGTGTATCAGAATAGATTCTTAATTCGAGTTGTGGGTTATGAAACTCTTTCATGTACCTAGGACTTGTACTCATGCAAATATATGCCACCATATGGATTTTTTGTAGTTTCAAGGGGAAATAATCCCATATATCTTTGCCATGACCAGTGAACTAATCCAAGTCTGTTTATCTGGCTCGCTCTTTAGTTTTGTGAAAAATAGTGTTTGTTTGTATGCACTGGTGAAAATGGAATATGCTGTCTAATTTCTCCTTTCAATCAAGCTGTGCACAACCAGGGAACAATAGCAACTGGATTTCAGTCAAGGCCTACATTGTAAACATCATTTAGACACCCGTAGACAGCTATGGGACTGTTTTCAAAATTCCAAACTACTTTTGTGTTAACAATGAACCATATAATTAATGGTCTTGTAGAAATATTTGGGGATACTTCAAAGAAGCTGACTTCTTCTTTATTGGCAATGTAATCAATCCATTCCGTTCCCAAACCACATCTTTGTTCCTGTGTTCCCAATTATTAAAGGACTCAATTTAAATATTCTGCAAAGGATCAAGAAAAAGATCCTTCTACTAAATAGGAAGTGTATGGTCCGCAGCTTCACTCCAGCAACCAGTACACGAGGAGTTCTGTTAAAGGAGGACACATGGAGGATGGACTTAATACTAAGGATTTGAAAAAACGGTGTCAGTTAAACAAAGCTGGGAAAACTGTGTAACCTGGACTAAGAGAGTTGAAAATTGAAGGGGTGCTGCAATGTCAGAGATGCTGCCTTTTAGGTTACGATGAAACCAAGACATCCTGTACCTGTTTGGTTGTATGTAAAAAATCTTGTGATCTTATTCTCAGACAGAAAGGAAAGTTCATTCTGCATCCTCAGGGGTTCAAACCTTAACCAAAGCCATGAAAAAACAGATTAACGTGCCATTTATTTCATTTGCTGCCTGTTGTTCCTTGGTGTGTGTATCCTGGCCACTGTGTTTGCTTACAGCAACAAACTTCACTTCATAAGTAATTTATTGACTGCAAAACACTTTGAAGGCACTGTATCAATGCATTTTAGCCATTGCTTTCAAGACAAGAAGTGAAGTGTGTTTATATCCACTGTTGCTTTGAGGCATTTTTTTCTAAATGTGAATTTCTTTCCTGAAGTAAATTCAATTGGGACCTCATCTCAGATTGTGTGTTTAGTGTGCTAGGGTGTTTTGAAATGGACAGGACATCACAAGGGGCAATTTATGTGGAACTGCAATACAAACTGGTAAAGTGTATTTTGTAGTCCTGTGACTCATGATGCCACTAACTCGTACATTAGAATTTTAAGTTTTCAATCATTGCAGAACTGGGACTGCTCACAGCTTTACCTTTCTGCTGCAAGCAAGGGAAAGAAATGTTGGTAAAAAGCCCAAACTGCAACATTTAATTTTCAGAGCCCAAAGGGATTTTTTTACAATGCTGTAATTTTGCAGAAACCTCCTAAAAATGCTCCTCTGAATAGCTACCACCATCCAATTTAATTGGCTTGGTGGATGCGGAATTCTCTGAGAACTTTCACATGACTCAGATGAGGTAAAATGGTACTTTTCTTAATAGTTTCTGGGTCAAGGGTTAATAGTAAGTTGATAATAGAACAAAATTAGGGTATGTTTAGTTGGGGCATTGAGACCTGTACTTATTGCTTATTGTAAGTCACAGTTGATGATGCCTGCAGCACCAAAGGCATGGCCTTTAGCTCATTGAATCCCTCAAATATGTCCCATTCCAAAGGTTTTGAAAGTTTTATCTGCAATTCACAAAGATCATTTATTGCTCTTTTATAGTACTCTTTTATTGAATTCTCTAATTGCCATGCGATTGGCAGCACTCACAAAAACATCCGACAACCTTCATCAATCCTACCAGCAGGCACAATATTTGACAAAGGCTGATGACCATAAAATGTATTGTTCCCAAAGGAGAGACCAGATCGGCTGTTTCTTTCTTCCCTGTCATGTAGAAGGCTGAGATGCGACCTCATAGAGGTTTGTAAAATCATGAGGTGAATGGTCACAGTCTTTTTCTGAGGGTAGGGGAGTCTAAAACTTGAGGGCATAAGTTAAAGGTAAGAGGGGAAAGATTTAAAGGGAATTTGAGGGGTAAGTTTTTCACACAGAGGGTGGCGGGTATATGGAACGAGCTGCGAGAGGAAGTGGTAGAGGACACTACAATTGCAACATTTAGAAGAGATTTGGACAGGTACATGGAGAAGAAAGGTTCAGAGGGATATGGGCCAAACACAGGAAAATGAGACTAACTCAGGTAGACAACTTGGTCAGCATGGATGGGCTGGGCTGAAGGGCCTGTTTCTGTGCTGGATAACTCTATGACTTGATGACCAGAAACAGGACCACTGAACTGCCATTGTGGATTAAACTAATTATTCAATGGTGATTGCTCCAAAAATGAATTTGTAAGTTTCTCTTGGCCTGTATGTTTTGTTTGGGCAATGTTCCATTTCCCTTCATGAGGCATGTTTCAAGTCATTAGTGCCTCAATGCTGCAAAGCTGTTTACACATTCATGCTCTAATTAAAGCACACCTTATCACTAAGCAACAGTTTATGTACTCTTTTCTGTATCTAGAGTCAGTAATCGTGACAATTAAGTTATTAGATCATTGTAAAAACCAATTTGGTTCACTAGTGTCCTTCAGGTAGGAAGTTAGTCTGTTTTTTAATCTGGTCTGGCCTACATGTGATCTCAAACCAATTGCAATGTGGTTGACTCTTTACTGCCTTCTGGAATGACCAAGCAAGGGCAGTTAAGGATGGACAATAAATGCTGGTCATGCCAGCCAGATCACGATCCTGAAAAGGTGTGTTGATGTCTGCCTGGAGCTGTCTCAGCTGAGGCAACAAACTGCACTCATAACACAGCTCTGACAACCTCGCTAACTGGCTGTCAAAGCTGTTACTGTGATTGAGTGTTTGTGAATATCTTTGACAGGCCGGAATGAGCAATGCTCACAAAACTAGTGTGGAAATCTTTGACAGGCAGCAAAGTCACTCTCCCAGCTTTGCCACCTGCAGAGTACAGAATTCATAAGTGGACATTTAAAAAAGAATGCACCACACAGTATAACTCTCAACATATTGTACCAGACACTTTAGGTAATTAGAAGTTACTACCTTTCAGAAACCATGTTCTGTTGATAGCCTTACTTCTTTGCTTTTCCAAGCAGTAACATAGAACAATATTGGCAATGGGTCTTGGGATGTTGTTGTGTGAGGAAGTAGCAGTTCAGTAATCCAGTGGGGGAATGAGGCTGGAACTAAGAAGTAAGTAGAGTGGTGATGATGAGAGGCAATGGCATGTAGCAGACATGTTGTGTGCTTGCCCTTTGCAAATTTTTTTCAAAGACAAGCTGTTGTTATAGAGTCATAGAGTTATACAGCACTAAAACAGGCTCATCGGCCCCACTTGTCTATGCTGACCAAATTGCCTAACTGAGCTAGTCCCACTTGCCTGTGTTTGGCCCGTATCCTTCGAAACCTTTCCTATGCATGTGCCTGTCCAAATGTCTTTTAAATGTTGCAATTGTACTCGTCTCTACTATTTCCTTTGGCAGCTCGTCCCATATACTCACCACCTTCTGTGTGAAAAAGTTGCCCTCAAGTCCCTTTTAAATTTTTCCCCTCTCACCTTAAACCTATGCCCTCTAGTTTTAGATTCTCCTACACTGGGGAAAAATCTGTGACCATTCACCTTACCTATGCTCCTCATGATTTTATAAACCACCATAAGGTCACCCCTCAGCCTCAGATGCTTCAGAGAAAAAAGTTCCAGCTTATCCAGCCTCTTGTTATAACTCAAATCCTCCAATCCCAGTAACATCCTCATAAATCTTTTTTGTGCCCTCTCCAATTTAATGACATCCTTCCTATAGCAGTGCAACCAGAACTGTATACAATGCTCCAAATGTGGTTTTACCAATGTCTTGTACAGCTGTAACATGACATCCCAACTGCTGCACTCAATATTCTGACAGAGGAAGTTGAGGTTCCAAGTGGAAGACACAGAATAGACTCACATGAGCAGACATCTAAATTGCGTTAGGAAGGTTTATACTCAGAAGCATATGCTGAAACGGGGCAGTATGGAGTTCCCAAGCTCACCCAATTTGGTGCAGCCACCATTGCTATGATTGACAGCCCTTCAGGATGCACTTGTCATGGCAGCTAGAGAGGAGAAACAAAAGCTCTGGTTGCCACTGAGCGGAGTGGCTGCAGTGAAAATGGAAACAGCTCTACTTTTCATCCACAATGATATTGAGGTATTAGTGCACAATGGAGAAGCCAGGAGAGACAGGGGCAGCAGTTAGAAGAGTTGGGTCAAGATGAGCTTTGCACTGTTGTACAATCAGCCATTCCGTGTTCTCACTTGTTTTCTGATTGGAAGTCTGTGACCAGTGGTGTACCGCAGGGATTGTGCTGAGATCCCTTGTTGTTTGTGATACATATTGACAACTTGGATGGGAATGTCAGAGGGATGATTAGTAAGTTTGAAGATGACAAGAAAATTGGTGGTGTTGTGGATAACGAAGAAGGTTGTCCAAGACTGGAGCAAGATATAGATCAGATGGAAAATTGGACAGATCACTTGGTAGATGGAATTTAATCCCAACAAGTGCAAGCTGATGCACTTTGGATAATCAAATAGGGATAGGAAATAAACAGTAAATGGTAGTGTGTTTAGGAGTGTTGTGAACAAAGCGACCTTGGAGTTCTAATCCATAGTTCCCTGAAAGTGGCAACACAGGTTGATAGGGTGGTGAAGAAAGCATGTGGCATGCTTGCCTTCATTGGTTGGAGACCAATGTAGAGGAGACCATCCTGCAATTGGTCGACAGAGGAATTACATTTGCAAACCCCCACTGCAAGAGTTATCACAATCTTCCAGGTTTCAATGTCATTCTTATAAACAATAGACCACAGCCCTCTGAGCCTGCTCTGCCATTCATCAAGATCAGGAGTCATCTTCTACCTCGGAGACACTTTACAGTGCCATACCCTTACCCCCTGCTTCATCTTTCGGTATCTATTTTGAATGAACACAGCTGTCTGGGGTAGACAATTCCAAATATTCACCAAGCACTGTGTGAAGAAATTCCTCCTCATCTCAGTCCTAAATGGCCCACCCCTTATTCTCACACACTGGTTCTAGACTCCTCAGTCAGGGGAAGCATCCTCCCTGCATCCAGCCTGTCAAACCTTGAAGAATTTTGTAAATTTTGATGAGATCCTCTCTCATTCTTTTAAACACCGGAGAATGTCTATTCACTCTCTCCTCAAACAACAAACCACTCATCCCTAGAACCAACTGGTAAATTTTTACTGTACTCCTTCTATGACTTGTACATTCTCTCTTAGGTAAAGCTGCACATAATGTTCTGCATGTGATCTCACCAAGGTCCTATAAACTGCAATAAGACTTCCTAATCAAATCCTCTTCAAATAAATGATAACATCCAATTTGCCCTTAGTCACTTCTA
Organism: Pristis pectinata; assembly: GCF_009764475.1. Lineage (NCBI taxonomy): Eukaryota > Metazoa > Chordata > Chondrichthyes > Rhinopristiformes > Pristidae > Pristis > Pristis pectinata. The sequence goes on from NC_067412.1 coordinate 46,122,052, forward strand.
CACCTGTATGTTCTTCTTCACCAACTTTAGTACAAGCATCCCCAGGTCTCTCTGCACACCATCGCTACCCATTAGCATTTAGTAAATACTTCGGTCTTCACTTACATTCTTACCATAAAGGTGTTTTAGCTTCAGACTCTGATCATCTTTGTTTTGTCTTCACAGGATGTTGCCACTAAGCCAAGTGTTCTCCCCCTGCCCAGGGAAGGTGGAGGAGGAGGAATGAGCAGAGTAGGAAAGGACGGAAGGGATGGATATTGGGTCAAAGGGCCTGTATCTGTGTTGCTTAACTCTGACTCTCTGAGAGCAGGAGCAGAACAAGTAGAAGGGGACTCTGGAAGGAGGGAGATGATAAGGAACACAGAGGGTCACTGTGTCTGATGCCTGTCGTGACACTGGGTCCACGACAATGAGCTAATTAAATTGGAGGGTCAAGTGTAACAGATCCATCGGACACCAGCATCCTGCAGTCTGGCATTGGGCACAGGGAACCTCGTGTCGGGGTTGTGGGAGGGGAGCCCAGAGTACTCAGAACAGGGTCACAACGGGATGTTTTTATGACAGGACAGATGTAGATAAGTGAGTTTGAGTGCAAAACTACAAACTGCTGGAGGAACTCAGTGGGTCGAGCGGCATCTATAGAGGCAAAGGGATGGCCGATGTTTCAGCTCAAGACATGCAGTCTCTTGTATCTACAATGCCTGGGATGTCAGGGATGAGTGAATGTGTGTGGTCCTGCAAAGGCCAGCAGACCAGGTCCTCTCTCTGCCGCTGATGCCCATTTTGCCAGCCTTCATTGCTAACTGCCTTGGGCAGCACCTACTGGAGCAGGTGGTCGCTGCAGTGGAGACACAGGTACAGGTCATACAGCGTTCCTATTTCCATGCAGTCTCACATTGAACCATGTCCTCTGTCACACTGGAGCAACTCTGTCACTATGTTGGCAAGAGAAGATTACTGTATTTTCATATACACAAGGGTGCAATGAAATTCCTTGCTCGCATGAAGCTCACAGAGTAAACAGTGTGCATGGTAATAATAAATACATCAACGAGTGCAAAAAATGGAATGGTGCAAAGTACAGTAGTGCAAACCAAGGTAGTGCAAAAAGAAATGCTAATGTGACACTTATGGAAGAGGAAGAATTAAAGGTTGGGGAATGTGGCAGCACCACCAGGAAGGGGATGTGAAAGTTGGGAACGTGACTTCTGATGATATCAATTGTACAACTGATGCCAGAAAACCACCAGAATTCACAGATGCCCAGTCCAATATCCTGATGGGCAAGATTTTATCTGGAGATGATTGCTTGCACAATCTAAGACAGGATGCGTGAAAAACAGGTGCAAATCTATCAAGACTTCTGCACAAATATGTTTTAATGCTAGAAACACAATAGTCCATTTTTGCACAACGAGTTCTCATAACCAGAAATTAATAACAAAATAACTTAAAATATTATGTTTCTCCACCCACAAATGCTGCCTGACCTGCAAAATATTTCAGCATTTTCTGTTCTTATTGATTACTGATTGATGTATGGATATTGGACAGGAAATGGGAGAGCTTTTTGATTGCAGGCAAGGTAGTGTAGTGGTTAGCGTAGCACTTTACAGCGCCAGCGACCCGGGTTCAATTCTGGCCGCTGTCTGTAAGGAGTTTGTACGTTCTTCCCATGTCTGCATGGGTTTCCTCCGGGTGCTCCGGTTTCCTCCCATATTCCAAAGACGTATGGGTTAGGAAGTTGTGGGCATGCTACGTTGGCGCTGGAAGTGTGGCGACACTTGCGGGCTGCTCCCAGAACATTCTACGCAAAAGATGCATTTCACTATGTGTTTTGATGAACGTGACCAATATAGATACCTTATCTTATTCATATACAGAGGGATCTAGCACCCTTGACAGCTTACCACTGTCAGGTACCTACCATTCTCTGTGAAAAAAAAACTTGCAGCAAGTCTAAGTGTGTCCAACCTTATAGCTAGTATTTTCTAATCCAAGCAACATCCTGGTGAACCACTTCTGCACCCTCTTCAAAGCTTCCACATGCTTCCTGTAATGGGGTGACCAGAACTGCATGCAATACTCCAAGTTCACCCTAACCAAAGTTTTATGTGACTGTAACATGACTTCCTGACTCATATACTCAATTCCCCTAGCCACGAATGCAATCATACCATATCTGTATGCATTCTCTAACACCTCATCTTCTTGCTTTGCCACTTTCAGGGAGGTATGGACTTTGACACCAAGATCCCTCGGTACACCAAAACTCAGGAAGTCATGGTGCAGCTGCATAAAACTTTAGATGCCGCATTTGGAGTATTCTGTGCAGTTCTGGTCACTGCATTACCTGAAGGATATGGAGGATTTGGAGAGGGTACAGAAGAGGTTCACCAAGATGTTGACTGGATTAGAGAATATTAAAGAGGTTATTGTGAGAGGTTGGCCAAACTTGGATTGTTATCTCTGGAGCATCAGAGGCTGAGGGGTGACCTGATAGAAGTTTATAAAATTATGAGAAGCATAGATAGGGTAGATGGTCAGAATCTTTTTCCCAGGATGGAAATTCAAATACTAGAGGGCATAGCTTTAAGATGTGATACTTTAAACAAGCTTTAACAAGAACCTCTCACTCAACATCAGTAAAACTAAAGTGCTGATTGTTGACTTCAGGAAGGTGAAGGAGGGCAAACATGTGCCAGTCTACATTGAGGGATCAACGGTGGGGAGAGTCAGTGGCTTTAAATTCCTGGGGTTAACGTATCAGATGACCTGTCCTAGGCATGTAAATAGATGCAGTCACAAGGAAAGCATGCCAGTGTCTATACTTCCTTTGGAGATTAAGGAGGTTCAGTTTGTCACTGAACATTCTGACAAACTTCTACAGATGTACTGTTGAAAGTGTTCTGACTGGTTGCATCATGGTCTGGTACAGCAATTCAAATGCACAGGAATGTAAGGAGCTGCAGAGAGCAGTGGACTCAGCCCAATATGTCACAGACACATCCCTCCCCACCATTGATAGTATCTACAGGAGGTACTGCCTCAAGAAGACAACATCCATCAACAAAGATCTCCACCATGTGGGCCATGCTGTCTTCTTGCAACTACCATCGGGCAGGAGGTATAGAAGCCCGATGTACCACAGCACCAAGTTCAAGAACAGCTACTTCCCTTCAACTATTCGGTTCTTGAACCAATCAACACAACCCTAATTACTAGAGTTTAGCAACACTATGACCACTTTAATCACATTGCACTAAAATGGACTTCTTTTTGTTCTAATTGTGTCCTTTCTTGTAAAAATTGTTTAATTTATGTTTTTCTTGTGAACGGTGCTTGTATGATGCTATGTGTCTGTGATGCTGCTGCAAGTAAGTTTTTCATTGCAACTCTACATACATGTACTTGTGCATTTGACAATAAGCTTGACTTTGACTTTGGAAAATTTAAAGGAGATTTACAAGGCAAGTTTTTTAACACAGAGAATGGTGGGTGCCTGGAATGCACTGCCAGGGGTAGTGGTGGAAGCAGCTACTGTATGATGATAACATTTAAGAGGCACTTAGACAGGCACATGAACAGGGAAGAAATGTAGGGATGTAGACCATGTGCAGATAGATGGGATTAGTTTGGATTAGTATCATGGTTGGCATAGACATCGTGGGCTGAAGGGCCTGTTCTTGTGCTGTACTGTTCTATGTTCTATGTTCTTCGTCAGAATATTTTTTGGGATCTTTTCCATATTTGTTGGAACACATACTGGGCCCTTGCCTAAGCACTCCTCTGAAAGATGTCACCTCCAGCCATGATGCAATTTCCCTCACACAACAAAGAGTCAGTTTGGATAATTCGGGAGCTGGAATGAGGCTTGAACTCACAACCTACTGACTGTAAGACAAGATGAGCAAACGTGTTACTTAGACCAGGCTGACACCTACATTGCGTCAGTTTGCAAAAACTAAATAAGTGCTGGAATACTGAACTGCAGCAATGCATGTGCAGAACAAGCCTGCAGCACTGGTCAGATAACCTCAGGAAAGTTTGATCTCTTTTGGTTTCCATTGGTAGATGTGCACCAGGGGGCACATGTTTCAAAGAAGGTTGCCTTTATCAAAAAGTTTTTGTTGTTTATGAGATAATGTTGGAAATCTATTTTATTCTGCAGCAATTAAATAATCCATAATTACATTTACAATTGTTCCTTGGTCCAGTGCTTCTATGAAAAGTAGGCATGCATAGAAACATTTAAAATCAGCCCAATTGAAGAAATATTGTGCAATTTAAACTTAAAATTGAGTTATATTTTATACTACTGTGATCAATAGTGAGTGAAATATTACTACCAGCTTTATAAGTACAAATCTTAAGACCATAGCACTGGAGGCAAAACTTGTTACAACATAAATACTGGTGGGAAACTTGTATGCAATATGCTACACAACAAATATTTCAGCAGGTTTTTCGTAAATTGGCCAAATGTTCAGGAACACTGTGACATTTCAGCTTCTGCAAGCTGCAAAGTCTAAAATGTTAGTGGCAACTTAATTGTTTCTGTGTAATCATCTGTAACAGGTGCTTTCACCACATCCTTAATGACACAATGGAATTATTATTTTGCTTCAAGCAGCAGTATCTCCCAGCATTGTCCTTTTTAAAATCTTTCCAGTGATGGCAACGTGAACTTAATGGCATAACAGCAATCTGTATTGGCACCAGCATGTATGGGTGTGGTAAACCCAACCTACAAAATGAGTCGAAGGTGGCCATGATGTCCCAACATTTACGTTGGGGTACTTGCTCTTATATCATGTCAGGGTCAGGTTAGACCTGGATGAAATTCTGCGATCTCATTCACTTGAATGGTGATTGTAGAATTGAGAGAAAAAGCTAAGAATAAGGTAGGTTACAACATTTTTTAATTGTTTGTATTTGTTTCAATGCTTTTAACTGATTTAATCATCTTCAATTTTAAGATATGAAATGTTTCTGAAAATCGATGAAATTCAGAAATGTTCAAAAATCTTGATACATGTGACATATGGCAAAGCCTAGGAACATAGCTTTTCCTTTTGTCAAAGGCTCTCCGAGGAGTCTTATGGGCAGTTTCTTCAATGAACAGCCCATGTTGTCCTCTTTGAGACCTTATTGCTCTTTAGGTCTGTGCCAATTTTCTTTCCCAGCAAGTATGTCCTTATGAATCCTGTGCAGGTAAGTTGTGGGCTGTGGGGAACATGAATGGTGAGTGCAGTGGTGAGCTCAAGTCAGAAAACTCTGGCCCAATGTGGTCACTGAAATGCTGCTTGCAGTTCCGTACTTCCAATTAATAATTGGTAGTTTTCCAAGTGAGATGTTCAGCTGTGAAGATGTTCCCTCTCTGGTGGAAATGAAACATCCCTTTGGAGCCTAATCTAAGCTGAGATTGAAGGACTTTGGGATATTCAAGCAATCGAGAAATATGGGGATAGGGCAGGATAACAGTCTCTTCCCACTTACATCAGTAACACTTGTGACTCTCTTTGTCAGTTTAACAGTTCCAAGGTTACAGGTTCCTAGTCCCAACCAGCTCATTTGCACCGTGGACATCCAATCCCTCTACATCACTGTCCCACACTGGATGAACTGAGACCTTTTGCTTCTTCCTCAAACAGACGCCCAACCAGTCCCTTTTCATCCTCACCCTCCTTCCCCAAACTGAACTTGTTCTCACATTGAACAACTTTTAACACCATTCACTTCCTCCTAACCAAAGCAACCTACACGGCTCCAGATTTTATCTGTCTCCTTGTTTAGGACCCTTGCTGCCCCACCCCACCCCCAAGTCTTTTCTGTCACGTCAATGAATACATTGGTCCTGTGACCTGCTCTGATGCAAACATTGATGCAAACTTCATTGTCTTTTCTGACAGCTATCACTTAGCTCTCACTTTCATGTGGTCCCTCTCTGTATCCTACCCTTTCCTGATAGTTTATCAATTATCCATCACAAACCATGGATTGCCACACTATCTTTTCCATACCTCCTCTCACCTTGGTTCTTGTGAAAGCTCTGTCCTATCCCCCCAGTTTTCCCAACTCTGCTGTGCCTGTTCTGATGAACTATATCTTCACCAGAAGGACTCAGTGGTTCAGTAAGTGGCTCACCACCACCTTCACAAGGACCATTGAGCATGGCAGTTGAACTTTGTATCTTACAATTCCAGCATGTTTTTCCCATTTCCTTTCTATTTTCTCTGCTCATCTGTTTTCGTTCACATGTTTCTATTTACATTTCCTCCAACTAATAACAAGCTACAAGGTATCCACGGAGAGGTTGTAAACTGGATTCGAAATTGGCTGTGTAGGAGAAGACAGAGAGTGGTAGTGGATGATTGTTTCTCAGACTGGAGGTCTGTGACTAGTAGTGTGCCTCAGGGATCTGTGCTGGGGCCATTGTTGTTTGTTGTCTATATCAATGATCTAGATGATAAGGTGGTAAATTGGATCAGTAAGTTTGCTGACGACACTAAGATTGGAGGCATAGTGGACAGTGAGGAAGGCTTTCAAAGCTTGCAAAGGGATCTGGGCCAACTGAAAAAATGGGCCAGAAAATGGCAGATTTAATGCAGAGAAGTGTGAGGTGTTGCATTTTGGAAGGACAAATCAAGGTAGGACACACACAGTAAATAGTAGGGCACTGAGGAGTGCTGAGGAACAAAGGGATCTGGGAGTTCAGATACATAATTCCCTGAAAGTGGTGTCACAGGTAGACAGGGTTGTAAAGAAGGTTTTTGGCATCCTGGCATTCATAAATCAAAGTATTGAGTATAGGAGTTGGGATGTTATGGTGAGTTGTATAAGACATTGGTGAGGCCAAATTTGGAGTATTGTGTGCAGTTTTGGTCACCTAACTATAGGAAGGATATCAGTAAGATTGAAAGAGTGCAGAGAAGATTTACTAGAATGTTGCTGGGTCTTCAAGAGCTGAGTTACAGGGAAAGATTGAACAGGTTAGGACTTTATTCCTTGGAGCGCAGACGAATGAGGGGAGATTTGATAGACGTTTACGAAATTATGAGGGGTATAGACAGAGTAAATGCGAGTAGGCTTTTTCCACCTAGACTAGGAGAGATAAGTACGAGAGGACATGGCTTTAGGGTGAAAGGGGAAAGATTTAGGTGAAATATTAGGGGGAACTTCTTCACTCAGAGAGTGGTGGGAGCATGGAACGAGCTACCATCTGACGTGGTAAATGTGGGCTCACTCTTAAGCTTTAAGAATAAATTGGATAGATACATGGATAGGAGAGGTCTGGAGGATTATGGACTGGGTGCAGGTCAATGGGACTAGCGGGATAAAGTTTTGGCACAGACTAGAAGGGCCAAATGGCCTGTTTTCTGTGCTGTAGTGTTCTATGGTTCTATGGTTCACTACCATCTCTCTGCCAGCACCACCCTCATGGCTCATTCTGTTTCTCTTGGACCTCACCCGGTCACCGATCTACCTTTTTTTTCTCACTTCTAAGTTTTGGTGAACAGTCATCAACTTGAAATGTTGACACTCTTCTTCCCTCTACAGATGCTGACTGACCTGTCAAGAAGCTTTTACTCACTTTTTTTATCAGGAAATGAATTGGGCTGTAAATTCGGTATTACCCATTTTGTACTGCCAAATTTCACCCTTCTGGGGCTAGCTTTCCAGTTAGCTTACAGAACAGGTGAAAACTGACATTGCACATGAGTTTCCAATGAAAACCTTCATGATTTTCATCAGTAATAAAAACTGGGTGGTTTCCGATGCAGGAGCTATCCACAATACTAGTTTTACACCATCATCCCATTAGTGGTATTACAATAAGTCATCACAGGACCGAGGATAATTTAATTAGATCCATTGCTATAGAGCCTTGTTTCCATATGTACATAGAGCTCTAACCATCTCCTGAAAAAGAACTTGCAATCATTATTTAGACAGAGGCTGTGCTGTCATTGGTCTATGGTGACATGCAATGTAACAATATTAATTATTTTCAATTATTTTCAGCTTTGTTTCAACAAATTACAGGAGTGAAGGTGTGCACTTGTAATAGGGATTTAAAAATAGGGATAAATAATAGGCATTTAAGAGCAGTGTGAGGTTGCATTGAGATCTATTGTGCTTTCCTGCAGAATCATAATATTCGAGAAGCACAAATGAGTGAATGTTCACAAAACAATATTGTCAGGTGAGAAGTGGAGGGGGTGCAATGTACAATATACTTCCATAAGCTCAGATCATCCCAAAGAACTTTACCTCACAAATATTTTATCAGTTCTATATTCAGTGTTTTAATGGAGAAAGTATGACAGCTGTGGTTCATGGAACTGTGGTGATTTTGGTGAGGGGTAATTATTGGGTGTTTCACCAGGGAGAATGTCTTTTGTTCCTCTGCAGATAGATCCATGGAAGTTTTTGTCTAAGGAAGGAGAGATGGAACCAGGGTTTACAACCTCAGCAGCTCTGCTAGCTGTGCCACTGTGCTGCCCTAAGGATAAGTGCAGCTTTCTAAAACATTGGCTCACTTCCTGGAGTATTCCGGAGTCCTGATGCAGGTTTTCGACCTGAAACATCAACAATTCCTTTCCCCTGCAGTTCCTCTGGCAGACTGCATGTTGCACCACATTCCAGCATCTGCATTCTCTTGTGTTTCTTGGAATATTGTGTCCAGTTCTGAAGTGAGGCAATGGGTTTACAGAGAGAACAGAAGAGATTAACTAGAATGATTCCAAGAATAAGGACTTTGCTTCAGTGGATAGAACATAGAACAATACAGCACAGGAACAGGTCCTTCAGCCCACAGTGTCTGTGCCAACCATGATGCCAATCTAAACTAATCCCATCTGTCTTCACATTGTCTTTATCCTTCTATTCCCTGCCTGTTCATGTGTCTGTCTAAATGCTTCTTAAACATTGCTATCATAACTGCTTCCACCACTACCCCTAGCAGCATGTTCCAGGCACCTACCGTCTGGAAGCTGAGAGGGGATCTGGTTGAGGTATTTACCAAAACAATTTCCCATTGGCAGAAGAGTAAAGACCTAGAATGAATGTAATGGGAAAAGATACAAAACCAATATGAGGAAATTTTTTTTGCACAATAAGTAATTAGTGTCTCCAAGGAATAGTGGTGTTTAAATATTTAACAGGGAATTGGATGCATGGTTGAAAAGAAAACGTTTAAAATGCAATGAGGAGAAGGCAAGGGAGTGAGACCAACTGGATTAGCCTTACATAGAGCTGGTACAGACTCAATGATCCCAAGATATAAAACAAAAATATAAATGGATGAACAATTAATCTATGCTAATAGGTAGTTGTGGAGTATCACTTTATTAACATAACCTTAACACTAAATGCATTTACTTACCATCACAAATCATATCCTGCTGAACACTTCACTAGTCAAACCAAACAATATACCAGCTCACTAGGTAGAGTTTCAAACAGTGCAATCACTGGACAACATGGATCACATGACATTTTTGGTGAAATGGTTCCTTGGGGTTGAGGCTGGTGTGTACTATTCTTTGGCTTCTCCTCCATCCTTGACACTGATATGGAAAACAGGCGGGAGCCATCCATATGGCCACTTGGCATGATGTGAATAAGGAAGTGACAAGGATCAGGAAAACATTGCAATTTTGGAGAATCTCCATTTGTGAAATTCAAATTTACGCCTCTGCCTGAAACATGCTGAAATTCGGGTAAAACATTGGTCCCTCACAGACAATAAAGGTTTCACTGGGCTCCATTCACTGCAGCTGTGCTATTTAAAGGTCCGTTCAGATTCATGGAGTCACAAAACTTTCATCAGATGCAAGGGACATCAAGGGAGGAGGGGAGAAGAGCTACTCTCCAAGAGTCATAGAGTTAATCAGCACAGAAACAGGCCTTTCAGCCCAACTCATCCATGCCAACCAAGGTGCCTATCTGAGCTAGTCCCATTTGTCTGCATTTGGCCCATGTCCCTCTAAACCTTTCCTATCCATGTACCCACACAAATGTCTTTTAAAATTTGTAATTGTATCCACCTCTACAGTTTCCTCTGGCAGCTCGTTCCATATGCGGACCACCTTGCCCTTCAGATCCCCTTTAAATCTTTCCCCTCTCAACTTAGGCCTGTGGCCCTATAGTTTTAAACTCCCTATAATGGGGAAAAGATGGTCACTATCTACCTTGTCAATGCCCCTCATGATTCATGAATCGCTATAAGGTCACCCCTCAGTGTCCTACACTCCAGGGAAAACAGTCTCTCCTTATAACTCAAGCCATCCAGTCCTAGCAACATCCTTGTGAATCTTTTCTGCGCCTGCTCTAGCTTGATCACATCTTTCCTATAGTGTGGTGAACAGAACTGCACGTAATACTCTAAGTGTAGTCTTACCAACGTCTTGTACAACTGCAACAGGACCTCCCAACTCTAGTACTCAGCGCCCCAAGCGATGAAGGCAAGCATGCCATAAGCCTTCTTCATCACCCGGTCTAACTGTGTTGTCACTTTCAGGGAACTATGTACTTGTACCCCTAGGTCTTTCCGTTCTACAACACTCCCCAGGCCCTGACATTCACTGTGACTGTCCTACCCTGGTTTAACTTCCCAAAAGGCATCACTTTGCAATTGTCTGAGTTAAATTCCATCTGCCATCACTTTGCCATCTCCCTAGTTGATCATGATCCTATTATAACCTAAGAAAACCTTCTTCCGTGTCCATTATACCACCAATTTTGGTGTCATCTGTAAACTTACAAGCCATGCCATCTATGTCCTCATCCAAGTTGTTAATATATGTGATGAACAACAGTGGACCCAGCACCGATCCCTCAACACACTATTGGTCACCCTCCTCTACCACACTCTGCATCCTATTTTGTATTCAATTGGCTAGTTACATACCAGCCTACCATGTGGTACCTTGTTAAAGGCCTTGCTAAAGTCCATGTAGACAACATCTACCGCCCTGCTCATGTAAATACTCTTGGCCATCTCTTCAATAAACTCAATCAAATCTGTGAGTTCACACTCACAAAGCCATGCTATCAATCCCTGATCAGTCCTTGCCTTTCCAAATGTGAAAATATCCTGTCCCTCAGAATCCCCTTCAGTAATCCCTCCCATCACTGATGTTAGTAGTTAGTAGGTGCCTGATGTTAGCTGATGCTCGATGTTAGTTGATGCCTGTAGTTCCCTGGCTTGCCTTCGCATTCCTTCTTAAATAAAGGCGCAATATTTCCACCCTCCAGTCTCCAGTGTTCAGGGAGACATGTTTCTGTTGGAATATGATCATTTGAGTTGATTTGCTGTTAATGAAATGTTATACGTAAGTAATTAAGAACCCATTTTAAGTTGGAGACATATGATGGTCAATAGCTGTAACCATGTTTTGATGAAATGATTGAATAAATAAAGGTGGCAATGTGTTGCTCAAGAGATAGAGTAGCGAAACATATTTAATTGTAAGGATTATTATAATTTAGGTCACAAGCAGCACAGTGCATGTACAAATCTGCTCAAGATTGCTTTTCAAGCACTGAGAAATGAGCTTCAGTCTTTTTATTTAATCAATATCCCAGCCCTGGGACAGATGTTGTTTACAAGATAAGAGTCCAAAGATGTGGCATGAAGTGATTGTGCATGCACAGCTGAAAATGTTGCAAGAAACCAAATGGAAATGGACTGGTTAGGGAGAGGAACAGGATGTTGAGCTCAAATGTGGAATATGTTTCCTAAGCACAAAGGTTAGATGATCATCAAACTGAGAAAGTGAGGAATATCAGTTTAGTCGTTCTTAAGAAATTCTGTTTACAGGTGGATTTTATAGGCTGGACTTGTTTTCCCTGGAGCAGAGGAGGCTGAATGGTGACCTGATAGAAGTGTTTAAGATTATGAGAGGCATAGAAAAGGTAGATGGTTAAAATAGTTAAAACAAAAGGGTATAAGTTTAAGGTAAGAGATCAGAGATCTAAAGGGGATCTGAGGGGTAATTATTTTACACAGGAAGTGGTTGATATCTGGAACATGCTGCCAGAGGAGGTGGTGGAATCAGATACAATTATTAAGGTAAAGAGACAGTTAGACAGACAGACCTAATACGGACAAATGGGATTAGTGTAGATCAACAAGAAGGTCGACATGGCCGTGATGGGCCAAAGGACCCATTTCTGTGCTGTACAACTGTATGACTCTATAACTCAGAGGAAGATGATCTTGGAGCTAGAATGTAAAGTCAGCAGCTGCTTAGAAGAAAGTGGAACTGATGACAGTCAACCATATATTACAACCCTTTGGTTTTTAGTGGTTTGCATCTGTAAAATCAAAAGATAGAAAGCAGACAATAAATCATTGTGTATGGGAGACCAGTACTCCCAATGTATAAATATTCAGCTTATAACTGTGTCAGTGAAGAATGTGAAGGGCACATTGAGCAGAGACCTGAGTCAAACAAATCAGAGAGGTCATGAAGAGGAAGCCAAAGAAGACATATTGGTGGACTAAGGCCAATTGTTGATTTTCAGACCAGTGAAGTTATACTGTCACAAATAATGTGAGTGACTTGTTGAATCTCCTGGACCAAAGGTCATGGTTAAAAATAAACTATTGGTATTGGTATTGGTTTATTATTGTCACTTCTACCAAGGTACAGTGAAAAGCTTGTCTTACAAACCGATCATACAGGTCAATTCATTACACAATGCAGTTACATTGAGTCAATACAGAGTGCATTGATGTAGTACAGGTAAAAACAATAACAGTACAGAGTAAAGTGTCACAGCTATAGAGGGGTAACTCATTTAAGATGGAGATGGTACTTTTTTTTCTCTCAGAGGGTCATGAGTCTTTGGAATTCTCTTCCTCAAAGGGCAGTAGAAGTAGAGTCTTTGAATATTTTTAGGGCAGAGGTAGATAGATTTTTGATAAGTAAGAGGGTGAAAGGTTACTGTGGGTAGACAGGAATGTGAAGTTGATGATACAAAGGCAGAACAGGCTGAAGGACCACGGCTGACTGCTGCCCCAAATTTGTATATTTGTATGCAATCCAAATAACATAACAACAGAGCTGGAATTTAGAGTAATGATTTCCTAAGTAAACTGACAGTAAAGTTTTCTCCCACCAAGATGGTTTACGTTGTAAATCATTTTGAAATCTAATACCCCTGACTCCAATCCTATGAAGAGCAATGCGCTGCAATATACTAATCTTTAACTAACAATTTCACATATAACATCTGGCAAACTGCTTATCTCTGATACCTGAAGTGCAGAGTTAGGGGGGCTTTACTGGTGCTTGCTGCTCAAGAAGGGACCTTATCTTCTTTTCCATGAGCAGAGGTCAAGCATATCTGTGAGGATTGCAGCCTTTCCTGGAATTCAGAGAGTGATAAACAAAGGTGACAACTCCAGGGGTTTCAGGCATTCTTTCATAACCTGGAGCCTCAGTGAAATGCCCACTTTCAGCATTTCCCATCTTTATTCCACCTCAGTTTCATATTGTCACCCTTGTAGACATTCTATACATGGCTGGAGAACCCTGCACGCCCAGTGCATCTGGTGTGATTTTCCTGCCTTATGAACTATTGTGCTCTCTGCTCTTCAAAGTACACTCATATTCAACTTTTCAGACTCTCCTGTTTCTGTACTGCTCCTCTCCACTGCTTTCCCATTGAAGCTTTGACTCGCAGACCTGATCTTTGCTTCCCCTCTGGGAAACCTCTGCCCTTTAAAGCAGTGTGCTAGAGCATTGACACATTGACAGCAACACATGACATACTCGTCACCTGGAGCCAGGTTGCTCATTGACCAGATTAGGAACATAACTGCTCTCCTTTAGCTTTCCTTGTTAAATTTTCCTTGGACTGGGTGTTAACAATCTTGAGATCCCTGAGAAACACTGATCAGGTGTGTTTGACAAACAACTGAAGGATGGGTCTCACAGTCTGTGTTCTCTTTGGTTTTCCCTTGCTTCTCATTGTTGTTCTTTTGCTTTTACCATTCTTTGTAACCAATTTCCTTTGCATTGAGGAGCTCTAGATTGTGTCCTTCTTATTGACCCTGAGCCCACAGTCTTGTTCCTGGCACTTCCTCCATCATCCATGTTGGTTTTAGACCAGATTTGTGATTTCCGTCAACTTCCCAGCTCTTCTTTCCTGCTGCTGCTCATCCAAGCCTTTCTTTGGTTTTGGTGTTTTCCATTTCATCTGCATCATTATATCCATGTTTAGAATCCACAGCATTCCGTGTCACCCGATATAACCCCATGGTGCAGTCTTGTAATGAAGGAGGAACCTTAAGGTAGTTCAACTCTTAGCCACTAACAAACTCACACCACAACATACACCAGGATTTATTCATGTGCTGATTTCCTTTTGCATCAAGGGCAGTGGGGATAAGCCAGGTGATTGCAGGCCGGTGAGGTAAGTAAATGGAAAAAAATTCTGATGGGCAGGATTAATGCTATTCTTGGAAAGCAGGGATATATCAAAGATAAATCAGCATGATTTTGTAGGGAGAGATCATGTTTGATCAATTCAACTCCATTTTTCAAAAGGAAATAAAATATATTGCTGATGGCAGAGTGGATAATTTAGTTTACGTGGAGTTCAATGAGACTTTTGACATAGTCACATGGAAGGCTGGTCCAGAAGGTATCCAGGGCAAATTGGATCCAAAGTTGATTTGATAGTAGGAAGCAAAGGGTGATGGTAGAGGGTTGTTCTGTGATTGAAAGTCTATGACCAGTACCACAGTTAGTTATATACATTAACAAGTTAGATACAAATTAGTAAATGTGCAGATAAAAGAAAAATCACTAGTTGATAGCAGGGAGCATAGTCATGGGCTACAGATTGATATTGATCAGTTCATAAGATGGGCAGAGCAATAGCGAATGGAATTTATTCCCGATAAGGTATTGAAGAAGGCATATGGGAAAATAGCCTTCATTGTCACAGAATATAAGAGCAGGGAGGTCTTGGTGCAACTTCATTTCACCCCATCTTCAATAATGGTACAGTTCTGGTCACCACACTATACGAAGGACATAGTTGCATTGGAGTGTTTATACAAGAGATTCACTAGGATGTTGCCTGGGGCAGAATGTTTTGACATTGAGGAGAGACTGGATAGGCTGTGATTGTTTTCCTTGGAAAAGGGAGTATATAGAAGTATACAAAATTATGAAGGAGACAGATAGGGTAGATAATAAGAAACTTTTGACCATGGTCAAGGTATGTAAGTTTAGAGGATATAGAATTAAGTTGAGGAGTAAGAGGTTAAGAGGGGATCTGAGGAATAATTCTGTCACTCAGAGGGTGGCTGGAATCTTGAACACACTTCTTGAGAAGGCGGTAGAGGCAGAGAATCTCAAAATATTTAAGGGGTATTATTGGAACGTAGGAGATTGAGAAGTAATCTTACAGAGATATATAAAATCATGAGGGGCATAGATAGGGTGAATGTGCACATTCTTTTTCCCAGGGTTAGGGGATCAAGAACTTGACTGCGTAGGTTTAAGATGAGAGTTAATTGGAACCTAAGGGGCAACTTTTTCACCCAGAGGGTGTTCATTATATGGAATGAGCTGCCAGAGGAAGTGGTTGAGGCATGTACAGTATATTAACAACATTTAAAAGGTACATGGACAAGGACATGGACAGGAAAGGTTGAGAGGGATATGGGCCAAACACGGACAAATGGGACTACCTTAGATGGGCATCTTCGTGGGCATGGACCAGTTGTGCCGAAGGGCTTGTTTCTGTGCTGTATGACTTTATGACTCTAAGTATCTATATGGGCACTTGAATTTCGAAGGCATAGAAGGCTACAGACCAAGTGCTGGTAAATAAGATTAGTGTAGATGAATAGTTGATGGTTGGCATGGATATGGTGGGCCAAAGGGTCTATTTCAGTGCTGTTTGACTCCATGACTCTAAAAGTGTGACCAATTTTATTATCAGCCCATCGTGAAGTACTCATCTATGCTGTTTCTATTTCTCAGCACTCAGTTTGTGGTGTTCTAAAAGCCTTGGTCTTTCATCTAAATACTTTTAGATGTTATGAGAGTTTTTGCCTACATCACCTACTCTGGAAGTGTGTTGTAGATTTCAATGGCCCTCTGGATAAAAAAATTCTTCCTCAATTCACCAAATCTGGAGGCAGAAGGGTTTAGTTTAGTTAGGCCTTTAACTACTATTTTAATTAGTTCGGCACAACATGGTGGGCTGAAGGGCCTGTTCCAGTGTTGTACTGTTCTATGTTCTATGTTAAATCTTCTATCACTTACCTTAAACCCATGGCCTCTGAATATATACATCTTTGATAAGGGAAAACATTTCATGGTCAACTCTATATATGTTCCTCATGATACATCTATCAGGTCCCCTCTCAGTCTCCTCCATTCCACGGGAAACAAACCCAGCCAATCCAGTCTTTCCTCATGGCTGAAATGTTTCATCCCAGGCAACATCCTGGTGAATCTCCACTGAACCCTCTCCAGTGCAATATTGTCCTTTCTATAGTGTAGTGACCAGAACTGCACAAACTCTAGCTGTGTCTGTTCTGGTCACTACACTATAGGAAGGATGTTATCATGTTAAACTATGGTATAGTTGTAACATAACCTCCTTCCTCTTATATTCTATGCTCTGTCTCATGAAGGCAAGTATCACATATGTCTTCTTAACTACCTTATCTACCTGTGCTGCCACCTTCAAGGATCCTTGGACATGTACACTATGGTCTATCTGTTCCTCAGAGTTTCCATTGTCTATATCCTAGCCTTATTTGTCCTTTCGCAAAATGTATCACCTCAGATTTTTCAAGAATAAATTCCATCTGCCATTGCCCTGCCCATCTTACCACCTTGTCAGTATCAATAGCACCGTCAATTTTCATGTCATCCGCAAAATTGTTCATCATACCTCCTTCGTTCACACTCAACTAGCAAGTATCTCAGTACTGATCACTGTATGTCACCAAAGAATATTGAAAGGGTTGGATGGCTTGGAGTTTGTCAAATGTGTTCAGGAAAGTTTTCTAAATCAATATGTAGAGGTACCAACGAGAGAGAATGCAATACTTGATCTCCTATTAGGGAACCAGACAAGTCGGGTGACAGAAGTATGTGTAGGTGAACATTTTGGGTCCACTGACCATAATGTCATTGGATTCAACTTAATCATGAATAAGGATAGGTTTGGTCCCCAAGTTGAGGTTCTAAATTGGAGAAAGGCCAATTTTATGGAAATGAGAAAGGATCTAGGAAGAGTGGATTGGGATGTTGTTTTCTGGCAAGGATGTGTTCAGTGAGTGGAAGACCATCAAAGGCGAAATTTTGAGAGTGCAGAGTTTACATGTTCCTGCCAGGATTAAAGGCAAAGTTAACAAGCATAGGGAACCTTGGTTTTCAAGGGATATTGGCGATCTGGTTAAGAAAAAGAGAGAGGTATATAGCAGGTATAGGCAACAAGGAACAAATGAGGTACTTGAAGAGTATAGCAAATGTAAGAAAATACTAAAGAAGGAAATCAGGAAGGCAAAAAAAAGACATGAGGTTGCTTTGGCAGATAATGTGAAGGTAAACCGAAGGGTTTCTACAAGTATATTAAGAGTAAAAGGATAGTAAGGGACAAAATTGGTCCCCTAGAAGATCAGAGTGGTCGTCCATGTGTGGAGCCTCAGGAGATGGGGAAGATCTTTTTTTTGCATCAGTATTTACTCAGGAAACTGGTATAGTGTATAAGGAAGGAAGGGGAACAAGCATTAGTGTCATGGAACATATAGAGATTAAAGAGGAGGAGGTGCTTGCTGCCTTACAGCAAATAAAGGTAGATAAATCCTCTGGGCCTGACAAGATATTTCCTCGGACCTTGAGAAAGACTAATGTAGAAATTGCAGGGGCCCTAGCAGACATATTTAAAACATCCTTAGCCATGGGTGTGGTGCTGGAGGACTGGAGGGTAGCTCATGTTGTTCTGTTGTTTAAAAAAGGCTCTAAAAGTAAACCAGGTAGTCACAGGCTGGTGAACCTGACAACAGTAGTAGGTAAATTATTGGAAGGTGTTCTGAGAGATCGGATATACAAGTATTTGGACAGCCAAGGGCTGATTAAGGATAGCCAGTATGGCTTTGTGCGTGGTAGATCGTGTTTAATGAATCTTGTAGAGTTTTTCGAGGAGGTTACCAAGAAAGTAGATGAAGGAAAGGCTGTGGATGTTGTCTACATGGACTTTAGTAAGGCCTTTGACGAGGTCCCACATGGGAGGTTAGTTCAGAGGGTTCAGACACTAGGTATCCATGGAAAGGTTGTAAACTGGATTCGAAATTGGCTGTGTGGGAGAAGACAGAGAGTGGTAATGGATGATTGTTTCTCAGACTGGAGGCCTGTGACTAGTGGTGTGCCTCAGGAATCTGTGCTGGGGCCATTGTTGTTTGTTGTCTATATCAATGATCTAGATGATAATGTGGTAAATTGGATCAGCAAGTTTGCTGATGATACTAAGATTGGAGGTGTAGTGGACAGCGAGGAAGGCTTTCAAAGCTTACAGAGGGATCTGGACCAACTGGAAAAGTGGGCCAGAAAATGACAGATGGAATTTAATGCAGACAAGTGTGAGGTGTTGCATTTTGGAAGGACAAATCAAGGTAGGACATACACAGTAAATAGTAGGGCACTGAGGAGTGCAGAGGAACAAAGGGATCTGGGAGTTCAGATACATAATTCCCTGAAAGTGGCATCACAGGTAGACAGGGTTGTAAAGAAGGCTTTTGGCATCCTGGTATTCATAAATCAAAGTACTGAGTGTAGGAGTTGGGATGTTATGGTGAGACATTAGTGAGGCCAAATTTGAGTATTGTATGCAGTTTTGGTCACCTAACTATAGGAAGGATATTTGTAAGATTGAAAGAGTGCAGAGAAGATTTACTAGAATTATCCCAGGTCTTCAGGAGTTAAGTTACAGGGAAAGATTGAACAGGATAGATCTTTATTCCTTGGAGCGCAGAAGAATGAGGGGAGATTTGATACAGGTTTACAAAATTATGAGGGGTATAGACAGAGTTAATGTGAGTAGGCTCTTTCCACCTAGATTAAGAGAGATAAGTACGAGAGGGTGAAGGGGGAAAGGATTAGGGGGAACATTAGGGGGAACTTCTTCACTCAGAGAGTGGTGGAAATGTGGAACAGGCTGCCATCTGATGAGGTAAATGCGGGCTCACTCTTAAGCTTTAAGAATAAATTGGATAGATACATGGACAGGAGAGGCCTGGAGGGTTATGGACTGGGTGCAGGTAAATGGGACTAGCGGAATAAAGTTTCGGCACACACTAGAAGGGCCAACTGGCCTGCTTTCTGTGCGGTCGTGTTCTATGGTTTTATATATTAAAAAAATTTCTATAGATGTACAGTGGATTGGGCTACCAATGATGGAATATGGCCACTTATCTGCTGCTGCTTGTCATAAAGATTGCCTTTGTTATATTAATGGCCAAGCAATCCATTTTGTTTAAATGGAAGGATCCAATACCTCCCACCACTTTTCAATGGTTTTCTCAAACTATATCATGTTTAAACTTAGAAAAAATTAGGAGTGGCACTGTTGATTCTTCGCTTAAATTTGAGGAAATTTGGAGTCCATTCATTCAATATTTTCATATGATATAGATCCCTTTTCAATAATCTTTGAACTCAGAGGAGCGGAGTTGACGACATAATAATGCTCTATGTTCATTGAGAAATATCAGTGCAGTTTATTTTCTTTTGAACTTTCTTTTTTAGTTTGTTTCGTTTTATTACTTACAATTTTTTTTTGATTTGTTTTTTTTTAAATATAATAAATCTTTTTCTTTCTCCTTTTGATTTTTTTTTGTAATATATTTGTTTACCAAGAAACCATGGGGCCTAGAATATATTTTTTATTCTTTATGAATAGATATGTCATGACTGTCCTCCCAATCTCTTTGTATTACGTGTATTATTACCGATGTTATATGTATTAATTTGAAAATTAATAAAAAGATTGAAAAAGAAAGATGTACAGTGGAGAGCATTCTGACTGGCTGCATCACCACTTGGTATGGAGGCTCCAACACACAGGATCACAAGAGTCTGCAGAGGGTTGTACACTCAGCCAACTTCATCATGGTCACAATTCTCCCCACCATCGAAGACATCTTCAAAAGGCAGTGCCTCAAGAAGGCGACATCCATCATTAAGGACCCTCACCATTCGGGACATGCCCTCTTCTCATTATTACCATTGGGGAAGAGGTACAGGAGCCTGAAGACCCACACTCAATGACTTAAGAACAGCTTCTTCCCCTCTGCCATCAGATTTCTGAACAGTCCATGAACCCATGAACACTATTTCGTTATTCCTTTTTTTTTGCACTATTTATTTATTTTGTAATTTAGAGTAAATTCTATGTCTTTGCACTGTACTGCTGCCAGAAATCAACAAATTTCATGACATATAAGTCAGTGATAATAAACCTGGTTCTGATTCTGGGATACAGTCTTTTTAATTACAAAAACAACCCCTGACCATCAAGGTGCATGTCCATGTGGCACAATAAGAGATTAAAAGTCCATTATCTTTGAATGAGTTTACCATCCATGTTCCTCTTCTGGAGAATATCTCTCCCTTCTGACAGGTGTTTTTGATTCCAGCAGCTTGCTATGATTTATATCAGATCATTCATTTTGCCCCATTTCAGTGGAGAATGTTTGTGCAAGCAAACATCTTTCAATATTTCACTTAACCTTCAAGTGTTCTCTCTTTAGTCTTTACACCTCATTTCACAAAACAAAGTGGCACACAATGCACTTTCATAAATATGGGGAGAAATTGGAAAAGTGAACGTGACATTATATCCATTCAGAAGCACAATTAATAGAGTCGCCAACTTTAATTATTGCTCATTTGCGTGTAGGCTACAGTGCACATGATTAAATAAAAGCAGAAGATGCTGTAAGCACTCAGCAGGTCAGTCAGCATCTGTGGAAAGAGAAACAGAGTTAATGCTTCTGATCCATCAGAAATAGGGAAAATAAATAAAAATGGTAATTTTAAATTGCAGAGAAGGCAGCCACAGGGATAAATACAACACGGGGAATATTTGTGAGAGGACAGATGCTTGATGAGATTGTTATTTGCTGTAATTTCAGAGAATCATAGAATAATAGAGCAATACAGCACAGATACAGGCCCCTTGGCCCAACCAGTCCATGCCGACAATGGTGCCCACCCAGCTAGTCCCAATTTCTCACGTTCGGCTCGTATCCTTCTAAGTCCTGTCTCTCCATGTACCTATTCAAGTGTTCCCTAAATGATACTATTGTACCTGCCTCAACCATTTTCCCTAGCAGCCCATTCTAGCGGCATGATAGTGTAGCGGTTAGCACAGTGGTATTACAGCGCCAGCGACTTGGGTTCATTTCCAGCTGCTGTCCATAAGGAGTTTGTACGTTCTCCCCGTGTCTGCTTGGGTTTCCTCCGGGTGCTCCGGTTTCCTCCCACATTCCAAAGACGTATGGGTTAGGAAGTTGTGGGCGTGCTATGTTGGTGCCGAAAGCGTGGCGACACTTGTGGGCTGCCCCCAGAACATCCTACGCAAAAGGTGTATTTCACTGTGTGTTTCGATGTACATGTGACTAATAAAGACATCTTATCTCATCCATATACTCGCCACCATCTATGTGAAAAACTTGTCCCTTAGGTCCCTTTTAAAACTTTCACTTCTCACCCTGATTGAGGAAGGGCTTACATGCTATAACAGGCTACAAAACAAAGTCAGGCAGCATCGCCGACAACAGTGCATCCCTTCCTGACGAGCTTAACGCATTCTGTGCACCTTTTGAACAGAAAGGGAACGAAATGTCATCACCCACCCTGACAGCCTCCAATGCACCTGAACCCACAGTCACTGTTGCAGATGTAAGATCAGTCTTCTGGAGAGTGAACCCATGGAAAGTACCTGGCCCAGATGGTGGCTCTGGTTATGTCCTGAGATCCTGTGCTAATCAGTTGGCAGGGTATTTGCAGACATTTCGAACCTCTCTTTGCTTCAATCTGAGGTTCCCGTCTGCTTTAAGAAGACCACTATCACCCTGATACCTAAGAAAAATAAGGTAACATGCCTTAATGACTACTGCCCAGTGGCTCTGACATCTACCATCATGAAGTGCTTCAAGAAGCTGGTCCTGGCACACATCAACCCCAGCATCCCAGGCAAACTCGACCCACTGAAATGTGTCTACCACTGAAACAGGTCTATGGTGGATACCATCTCCCTGGCCCTACACTCATCTCTGGAGCATCTGGACTGTAAAGACACCTACATTAGACAATTGTTAATTGACTACAGCTCTGCCTTCAGTAAACTCATCTCCAAACTCCTTGACCTAGGGCTCACCATTTCCCTTTTCAATTGGATTCATGATTTGCTTGCATCTGAATGGTAATGGCTGAGAGCTTAAATCTGATTGGCCATGTGGTAGGAACCTGAGGGCAGTTTCAGAAAGAGAAGAGCAAAGTTATATATTGATGACAGAAACCTAGAAAATAAAATAAAACCAGAAAGTGGTGGAAATACTCCTCAGTATCCCTGCAGAGAGAAACAGCATTAATACTTTAGGTCAAAATGACAAGTCATCAGAAATCAAGCAGATACATGGTTGCAGGAGGAGAGAGGTGGAGAGAACAGAGGGAGCATTCATTCCCTTTAGAACATAGAACACAGAACAGTACGGCACTGGATGGGCCATTCACCCCACGATGTTGTGCCAATCTTGATGCCAGTTTATACTAAAAGTCCTCCTCCAGTGCATCATCCATATTCCTTCATTCCTTTCATATTCATGTGTCTTTCTAAAAGCCCCTTAAACTCCACCAAACTGCCTGCTTCCACTACTAACCCTGGTAACCTATTCCAGGCACCGACCACTCTCTGTGTAAAAACTTGCCCCTCACATCACTTTGAAACTTCCCCCCCTCTAACCATAAAAACATGTCTTCTGATGTTTGACATTTCTGCCTCTCATAATTTTAAAAACCTCTATCAGGTCTCCCCTCAGCCTTCAATGTTCTAAGGAGAACCACCCAAGTTTGTCCACTCTTTCCTTGTAGCTCATACCCTCTAACCCAGGCAGCATCCTGGTAAACCTCTTCTGCACCCTCTCCCCAGTCTCCACATCCTTCCTATAATGGGGTGACAAAACTGCTCACAATACTCCATGTATGGTGTGACTAAACTTTTATATAGCTGCAGCATGACTTCCTTCCTCTTATACTCAACACCCCTACCAATGAAGGCAAGCGTTCCTTACATCTTCTTTACCACTTTATCCACTTGTGTAGCCACTTTCAGTGAACTATTGAACCCCAAGATCCTTCTGTACTTCAAAGCTGCTAGGGGGCCTACCAATAACTGTGTACTTTCTCCTTTCATTTGACCTCCCAAAGTGCAACACCTCACACTTGCCCAATTAACCCCTTTGTGCACTCTATCCCTGCCCTTTTAAGCTCAATGAGTTGGCCTTTACAACTCTCTGGAGAGAGAGTTCCACAGATTCATACCCCTCTATGGAAGAAATTGCTCCTCATAATTATCCAAAATGGGCAACTGACCATTCTGATACTAAACCCCAGGTTTTAGAACTTCCCACAGGGGAAAACATATTCTCAGCATCTACCCTATCACACTCCCTCAAAACCTTGCTTGCTTCAATAAGATCACCAATTATTCCTCCAATTATGATAATAGGTTCAATCTGCTCAATATTTCCAACCTTGTTAACCTCATTTGAACCACTTCCAATGCAAATATATCTCTCCTTAAACAAGGAGACCAAAATCCTAGTTAGGTTGTAATTCACCAACTGTTGTGGTTCCAGTATCCTTAACAGTTGAGGAAACATTATTCTATTTTCAATATTCCTCCCTGCTTTGCACCTGTCTGTGTTTCACATAAGTGGACATCCAAATCTCTATGTACAACAGCATCCTGCTGGCTCTCTCCATATAAAAAATAATATTTCCCATTCTTCTTGCCAAATTGACGCCCCACCAAAAAGTTTGAACCGAAGACATAGAGAGAGACAGAGAGAAGGAGAGAGGGAGAGGGAGAGGGGGGGGGGGGGGGGGGGAGAGAGATTTAAGGGCACTGAAGATGATAAAGATATTTAGAGTGGGGAAGAAAGTTGTAGGTTGCAGAAAGATACCAAACGGCTGGTAGGGTGGGAAAAATACTACCAAATAGTGCAGAAAAGTACTGTGTGTTTCCTTGCCATTGTCTTAGGGAAACAAGGTGCATTAAATGGTAAGATATTGATGGATAGCAAGAAATAGGGGGATCATGAATTCATGTCTACAGATTCATGAAGGCAACAGGGCAGGTTGGTAAAGTGGTTCAGTAAGTTCACAGGATATTTTATTGGTCAAAGCACAGTGTATAAGAACAGGAATGTCCTGCTGGATACATATAAACCACTTGCTACGGCACAGAGAACACGGGTCTATGAAGATGTTCCCAGGAACTGAACAGTTAATTATGAGAAGGGTTGAGTTGTCCTTGTAAAAAAGGAGGTGGAGAAAAAATATAATTGATATTTACAAATTTTCAGAGGTATGGACAGGTTGAACAGGAATAATATTATTTCCTTTAGTGGAGAGGGCAAAGACTATGGAGATAGATTTAAGGTTATTTCAGGAATAATCAGGGGGAGTTGAGGAAAAAGGGATAGAGCATTTAGACCTCAGAGCCTGAAAGAACAGTGAAGAGTGAAGTCTTCAACACAGTTAATAAGTAACTGAATGAGACATAACAAGCAATTAGAGGGCTATAGACTGAGAGTTAGGAAGTGGGAACAGCCAAAGGCTCTCTCCAGCATAGTTTGGAATGACCTTTCTCTGGTATTCTGAAAGACTGCAATGGTTCACAAATTTGATGCATCACCACCTTCTCAAGGGCAACTAAGGATGGGTGATAAATGCTGGCCTGCCAGTGATGCCCGTATCCTGAAACATAAAATAAGTATTTATCACTGGAAATAAAGATTTCAGATATATATTTGTACAGAGCTATCAGTACATCATTTCCTGGTTTGACTCTTTCTCTCTGTTACCACTACACTTCAGAGTGCTGAACACATAAAGCATGGTCACTAGATTGGAATGGATCATCAATTTAGCAATGATATCCTGGTGGAAAGTCAAACTGTCTCCCAAACACTTAATGCTCTAAGCTCAAGTTTGAAGGGAAATATACTATAGAGATGTGGTCGATGTTCAGGGATCTAATGCAGGATGTTAGGGATAAATTTATCCCGGTGAGGCAAAGAAGGAATGGCAGGGTGAAGGAAACATGGGTGACGAGAGAGGTGGAAAAACTAGTTAGGAAGAAGAAGGCAGCATACATAAGGTGTAAGCAGCAAGGATCAGATAGGGCTTGTGAGGAATATAGAGTAGCATGGAAGGAACTTAAGAAGGGGCTGAGGAGAGCTAGAAGGGGACATGAAAAGGCTTTGGCAAGTAGAGTTAAGGAGAATCCCAGGGTTTTTTACTTGTATGTGAAGAGCAGAAGGATGGCTAGAGTAAAGGCAGGTCCGATTAAAGACAAAGGTGGGAAGCTGTGCCTGGAAGCTGTGGAAGTGGGTGAGGTTCTCAATGAATACTTCTCTTCGGTATTCACCAAGGAGAGGGGTCTTGATGATGCTGAGGACAGTGTTGGTAAGGGTAATGTTCTAGCGTATGTGGATATCAAGAGAGATGTGTTGGAGCTGTTGGAAAATATTAGGACAGATAAGTCCACAGGGCCTGACGGAATATTCCCCAGGCTGCTTTGTGAGGTGAGGGAGGAGATTGCTGAATTGTTGGCTAGGATCTTTGAGTCCTCATTGTCTACGGCGATGGTACCGGAGGATTGGAGGGTGGTGAATGTTGTCCCCTTATTCAAGAAAGGTAGTGGGGATAGTCCAGGGAATTACAGACCAGTGAGCCTTACATCTGTGGTGGGTAAGCTGCTAGAAAGGATTCTAAGAGATAGGATCTATGAGCATTTAGACAATCTTTCTTTTTCAATCTCTTTATTAGTTTTCGAATTAATACAGATTAATATATAACATCAATGTTTGTACATGTAATACAAGGAGATCTGGATAACAATCATGGCATAGATAATCATAAAGAACAATAAAATATAAAAAAATCTGTAGATCCAACGATCTCTTAGTAAATGAATATAATATAAAAGAAAGTAAAGAAAAAGATTTATTATATAAATTTTAAAAAAAGAGAAAAATAAACCCAAATCAATAAGAAAAATTATAAACAATATAAACTAAACTAAACAGAAAAATTTCAAAAAAAACAAACAAAAAAAGAAGAAAAAAAAGACTGGACTAAGATTTCTCAGTAGAAACAGAGCAATATTATGTCGTCAACTCTGTTCCTCTAAGTTGGAAAGTTATTGAAAGAGGATCTACATCATGTGAAAATATTGAATAAAAGGACTCCAAATATCTTCAGATTTAAGCGTGGGATCAACAATACCACTCCTAATTTTTTCCATAAAATTATAATTTTTTCCATTTTTGATATAGTTTGAGAGAACCATTGAAAAGTAGTAGGGGGTATTGGATCCTTCCATTTAAGCAAATTGGATCATTTGGCCATGAATGTAACAAAAGCAATCATATGGTTAGCAGAAACAGATAAATGGCCAGAGTCTATCCTTGGTAATCCAAAAATTGTGGTGATAGGGTGAGGTTGTAAATCAATCTTCAATACATTTGAAATAATGTTAAAAATGTCTTTCCAATATTTTTCCAAAAGATGACAGGACTTGTACTAACTAAATGAAGAATTTTCTTGCATGTCTCTGTAGGTATAAATGTCTGGAGTTCGTTTTCCCATTCATTCTTAATTTTGTCCAGTGATTCTGCACATATTTTCATAATCAAATCATAGATTATTGCTATCAAGCCCTTCTGATAAGTATTAAGACCTAAAATTTTTTCCGTAGTTTCAGTTTTGTAAGGTGTAGAAAAAGAGGGTATAGTAGCTTTTAAAAAATTTCTAATCTGCAAATATGGAAAAAAGTGTGATCTAGGCAAATTGTATTTGTTAGACAATTGTTCAAAAGATGAAAAACAGTTATCAATGAATAGATCACGAAAACATACTATTCCCTTGCTTTTCCATATGGAAAAAGCTGAGTCAACTCTGGACGGATGAAAGAAAAAATTAGATTGAATGGGACTTGACAAGTTAAGTTTATTCAATCCAAAAAATTTACGAAATTGAAACCATATTCGTATTGTACGTTTTACAATTGGGTTAATCATATGTTTACTTAATTTGATAAGTGCAAAAGGGAGTGAAGCTCCTAAAATAGAAACTAATGAAAATTCAAGTACTGATTGGTGCTCAAGGTGTACCTATTTGGGGCATTGAATTACATCTAAATCTTGTATCCAAAAAATTAAATATCTGATATTAATTGCCCAATGATATAATCTAAAGTTAGGCAAGGCCATACCACCATCCTTTTTTAGTTTTTGTAAATATTTCTTACTTAACCTTTGGTTTTTATTCTGCCAAATATATGAAAGAATCTTAGAATCAATAGTGTCAAAAATAGATTTCGGGACAAAAGTTGGAATCGCTTGAAATAAATATAAAAATTTTGGTAAAATATTCATCCTAATCGTATTAATTCAGCCTACCAATGATAGAGACAGTGGGGACCACTTAGTAAATAATTATTTAACATGGTCGATTAAAGGCAATAGATCAGCTTTAAATAAGTCCTTTTGTTTCTTGGTAATTTTAACACCTAAATACATAAAATAGTCAGTTACCGATCTAAAAGGTAATTGTCTATAAATTGGGGTTTGCATATTCAATGGAAAAAGTTCGCTCTTAATAAGATTTAATCTATAGCCAGAAAAAACACTAAACTGATCTACTAATGGTAGTCCGGATTAGAAATATAAAGTAACAGATCATCTGCGTAGAGAGATATCTTATGAATCTTCTGTCCGCAAGTAATGCCACATACATTTGAAGAGTCCCGGAGTGCGATAGCCAAAGGTTCTAAAGTAATATCAAATAATAAAGGGCTTAACGGGCAACCTTGTCTAGTACCTCGAAAATGCCTAAACAAAGGAGATCTTTGATTATTAGTAAGTATTGAAGCCATAGGTGTATAATAAATCATTTTAATAGTAGATATAAATTTAGGGCTAAAATTAAATTTTTGAAGTGTAGTGAATAGATATTCCCACTCGACTCTGTCAAACGCCTTTTCAGCATCTAGTGATACAACACATTCTGGAATTTGGGATGAAGGGGTATATATAATATTCATTAATCTCCTAATATTAAAATGTAAATAACAATTCTGAATAAATCCTGTCTGATCTTCAGAGATAATTTGTGGGAGAACCTTTTCCAGTATAATGGCCAATATATTGGAAAATATTTTTGAATCTACATTTAATAAGATGCACAATCAGTGGGATCTTTATCCTTTTTAAAGAAATAGTTGCTTCATAGAAAGATTGTGGTAGCTTACCCACTGATAGGGCATCTTTAAAAATTTTGGCTAACCAGGGAACAAGAATATCAGAAAAAGGATTTTAAAAATTTAGCTGTATATCCGTCAGGGCCGGGTGCTTTACCTGAGTTCATTGAAAATATTACTTTCTTTCTTTCTTCCTCCAAAATGGGAGCAACTAATGGAGAACATTCATTTAAAGATAATTGAGGAATCTTCAGATCTCTTAAAAATTCATACATTAATGTAGGATCCTCAGGGGATTCTGATTGGTATAAAGAATAAAATTCTTGAAAGGATTTGTTGATTTGAACATGGTCTATCACGTAGGTACCATCTGGATTACGAATTTTATTAATCTGACGTTTAGATAAAGTAGCTTTCAATTAGTTGGCCAATAATTTACTGGATTTTTCGCCACGTATATAAAATTGACTTTTGTTTTTAAGTAGTAGATTTTCAATTGAAGATGTTAATAATGAACTATGTTGTAATTGGAGTTCTGTTCTCTTTTTAAAAAGCTCCAGATTAGGAGCATCAAAATATTTTTTATGGATTTCTTTAATCTTGTCAGCCAATATACGTATTTCGTTATTAGTTGGTTTTTCAATCCAGCAGAATATGAAATAATTTGACCACGGATATATGCTTTAAAAGTATCCCATATTATCCCACTGGAGATTTTTTCAGTAAAGTTAGTTAAAAAGAAAAATGAGATCTGTTCTTTAATAAATTGGATGAAATCTTTGTAATAGAGAAGGGTTAAATTGCCATTGTCTGACATCAAAGGATACATCTGGTAATTTAATTGATAAAGTCAATGGTGCATGATCAGAGATGGCAATTGCATCATATTTACAGTCCATAGTAAGTGAAGCTAATCTAGCATCAATAAAAAAATAATCAATCCTCAAGTAGTTATGGTAGACATGAGAAAAGAATGAAAATTCTTTATCATATGGGTATAGAAATCTCCAAACATCGAAAATTCCAGATTCAACTAAGAAGGAATTAATAAAGACAGTTGATTTGTTTGGAAGTGCAAGATTTGACACAGATCTCTCCATCGAAGGGTTTAGACTACAGTTAAAATCTCCACCCATAATCACAGTGCATTCATTTAAATTAGGAAACAATGCAAACAGATGTTTAAAAAATTCAGGGTGATCTACATTGGGTGCATAAACATTAACCATAACAGCTTTTTTATTATGAAGCAGACCAGTAATTAATAAAAACCTATCATTTGGATCTGATATCGTCTCATGATGGACAAACGAAATTGAGGAGTCTATAAAAATAGAGACTCCTTTCACCTTTGCTTGTGAATTTGAATGGAACTGTTGACCCCTTCAAAATCTAAAATAACGTTGATTATCTTTCTTCCTGATGTGAGTCTCCTGAATGAAAATAATCTGAGCATTTAATCAATGAAAACTTTAAAAATCTTCTTGCGCTTAAGCGGATTATTAAGCCGTTAACATTTCATAAAATAAAATTAATAGTCTTATCCATTTTAACAGATTAAAAAACATATGGTATGTAAAGGGTTAATCTTGGTATATCCGTGTCTACCAACAGGAGGAAGTAAACAAAATATTCAAAGAGGAAACAGATGTGACAACAATTTAGAAAAATTTGTAGCTTAGCCCAGAAGAAAAAAAACCTAAAAACAACCCCACCCCCTCCCCCAACAGCCCGAAACCTGGCCAATAGGCAGCCAGAAAGCTACCCTCTAATTGACCTAACCCCAGTTCTATTGGTGGCAGCAGTCCAAATTGAAAAAAAAACCACCCATGTTTTGTCTAAAAATGAACAACATAATCCAAACAGAGACATCGAACTAACAACATAGTTGTGAGATTGAAACAGAGCCAAAGGGCGTTAACAGCCGACAATTAAAAAATACAGTTTAATAATTATTTTGAAAAGAAAGCAAACAATCAGTCATTCTGTTAAATTCTTAATTATTATTAAAACAAAACATTAAAAATATTATAAAAAGAAAAAAGAAAGGTTTAAATTTAAAAATTAATTGGATAATAAAGCAATTAGGTAGTAAATCAAAGGAAAAACACTGTGTCTCTTCTGCATTTCTTAGCTTCTAAACTTAAAAGCCAATCCAAAAGAAATTCCTCGGCCTCTTGGACGGATTTAAACCATTTGTGAGATTTATCAGGTAATGAAATTCTCAACCTTGCTGGGAATAGTAATGCAAGATGATTATTGCTTTGATAGAGACGAGCCATAATTCGTTTGTAGGTCAACCTTTCTTTCATAACTTCTGGGGTGTAATCTTCAACTATTCAAAACTTCCATTGTTTAAATTGAATCATTCCACGTCTACGAGTGGTACAAATCAGGAGTTCCTTGACGCTGACATAATGGAATTTCAGTATTACTGACCAAGGTTTTTGATCCGGAGCAGGTTTAGATCTTAATGCTCTGTGAGCCCTATCCAGAATGGGCTGAACAGGGAACTTTTCAGAATCAAACACATCGACCAAAAGATTAGAAAAGAATTCCGTAGGGTTACCAGTCTTGGTGTTCTCTGGTAAGCTGATGATTTATTTTTATTTTTATTTTATTTACAGCATGGTAACAGGCCCTTCCGGCCCAACGAGTCCATGCCGCCCATTTTTTTAAAACCCAAATTAACCTACCCGTACGTCTTTGGAATGTGGAAGGAAACCGGAGCACTCGGAGGAAACCCACGCAGACACGGGAGAATGTACAAACTCCTTACAGACAGCGATGGGAATCGAACCCCGATCGCTGGCGTTGTAATAGCGTCGCGCTAACCG
The DNA here is from genome assembly GCF_009764475.1 of Pristis pectinata. Classification (NCBI taxonomy): domain Eukaryota; kingdom Metazoa; phylum Chordata; class Chondrichthyes; order Rhinopristiformes; family Pristidae; genus Pristis; species Pristis pectinata. Next base: position 46,153,425 of record NC_067412.1, read on the forward strand.
CTACGCTACCGTGCCTGTTTTGGTCAATTAAGCCTGCTCTGCCATGGAAGTGGAAGGTCATAGCTGATCTTTCACCTCAAATGTTTTCCTACCATATCCTTTTATCCCTTTCTTCCTTTAATATTCAGAAATCTTAATCCTTTGTTTCGAATGAACTCGACGACTGAACATCCATAGCCTTGAGTGAAGAGATTTCTTTTGCAGTCCTAAAAGGCCACTAGCTTTCAGCAACTTGTGAACAAGGACACCCAGATCCTGGTGAACATCAACATTTCCTTATTTAAAAATTACTCAATTTCTTTTTTTTACATTATTCCACATTGTACTCTATCTGCCATGTTCCCTTGCTGGAGGCAGCTCCTCCCCGTTCAGAGTATAGGAAAGAACAAAGGAAGCAACAACAAGAAAATGGTTGGGAGGCAGAAAAAGGAGATAAGTCGGGGATGGAGTTTGACTGTTAAATGAGTGATGGTGAGAGTAATCTGAATTGCATCTCTTGCCATTAAAGTCAGTTGGGGGGAAAATATGGCTAAAAAACATTTCGTCCTTCCAGGTCGATGATCCTCCGTTGTTGCTTTTCCAGGTTTTGCTTGGTCGTAATTAAGACTTTTTCAAGTGAATCGAGTTTGGCATCTCTCCCTTTACCAGCTTGGTCGAGTTCAGCAATTAGTTGCATTTGTTTGGCATTTTCCTGGATAAGAGTATTTTGTTTCTCTTCAAGGTCTTTTAAAATGGACTTCAATTCGGCAAAGCTCCGTCGAACTTTCTATCCAGATTAGAAATACCTTCCAAAGTAGGTTGGTCTCCAGTACCTTTACCAATAGCAGAGGCTTTAGATCTGGAGGTCATTTTAACAGTTAAAGATCAAGATTAAACTTATGCCAGTATTGTAAAAGACTTATTAAAGGGTGGTAAATAACAGATTGAAAAGTGCCTGGACCAAAGCCAAGTTATGACTTAGTACATCGGGCGCCACCAAAAGACACACTTGAGCATTTAGAGAATCATGGACTGATTAGGGACAGCCAGCATGGATTTGTGAAGGGAAGATCTTGCCTCATTACCCTGATAGGGTTCTTTGAAGCGGTGACCAGGAAGATTAATGAGGGTAGTGTAGTAGATGTGGTCTACATGGATTTTAGTAAGGTGTTTGACAAAGTTCTGCATGGTAGGCTTCTTCAGAAGGTCAAAGGCCAAGGGATCCAGGGAGGCTTGGCCATGTGGATTCAGAATTGGCTTGCTCTAGAAAGCAGAGGGTTGTGGTGGAGGGAGTGCATTCGGATTGGAGGGCTGTGACTAGTGGTGTCCCACAAGGATCGGTTCTGGGACCTCTACTTTTCATGATATTTATTAATGACTTAGATGAGGGGGTGGAAGGGTGGGTTAGCAAATTTGCAGATGACACAAAGATCGGTGGTGTTGTGGATAGTGTGGAGGGCTGTCGAAGCTTACAGAGGGATATTAATAGGATGCAGAGCTGGGCTGACAAATGGCAGATGGAGTTCAATCCGGAGAAGTGTGAGGTGATGCATTTTGGAAGGACAAACTCCAAGGTGGAATACAAGGTAAATGGTAGGATTCTGGGCAGTGTGGAGGAGCAGAGGGATCTGGGGGTTCATATCCACAGATCACTGAAAGTTGCCACACAGGTGGATAGGGTAGTTAAGAAAGCTTATGGAATGTTAGTTTTCATAAGTCGTGGGATAGAGTTTAAGATCCATGAAGTAATGATGCAGCTCTACAAAACTCTGGTTAGACCACACTTGGAGTACTGTGTCCAGTTCTGGTCACCTCATTATAGGAAGGATGTGGAGGCATTGGAAAGGGTGCAGAGGAGACTTACCAGGATGATGCCTGGATTGGAGAGTATGGATTATGAGGAGAGACTTAGGGAGCTAGGGCTTTACTCTTTGGAGAGAAGGAGGATGAGGGGAGACATGATAGAGGTATACAAAATATTAAGAGGAATAGAGTGGACAGCCAGCACCCCTCTCCCAGGACACCAGTGCTCAATACAAGAGGACATGGCTTTAAGGTAATTGGGGGGAAGTTCAAGGGAGATGTCAGAGGGAGGTTTTTCACCCAGAGAGTGGTTGGTGCATGGAATGCACTACCGGGGGTGGTGGTGGAGGCTGATACGTTGGTAAAGTTCAAGAGATTGTTAGATAAGCATATGGAGGAATTTAAGATGGAGGGATATGTGGGAGGAAGGGGTTAGATAGTCTTAGGAATGGTTTGAAGGTTGACACAACATGGTGGGCCAAAGGGCCTGTATTGTGCTGTATTGTTCTATGGTTCTATGGTTCTATGGTTTGAGCACAACAACAGCAAAATAAATCTGTGATATTGAAATAATTGATCAACAACCAACTTTTGGTTTCATTGCAGGAGGAGCAGCTGGGTTTAGGATGGATAATGATACTTTTATCTTTAGTACTCTTACCCAACCATCACAGATTTGAAAAATTGAAAGGAACTGCCAATCCTCATTTTCAGGATACTTTACGTGAAAAATTGCTTCCTGATTTCACTGCTATGTGTGACCTAATGTTTGCATCGTCTTCTTCTGGCCACTCACACCAATACAAATAACTTATCCTATCACATCCTTGCAGCATAGATTGTTATTTTCACACATATAACCACTTGATGGAATTGAACAGTGTAAATCACAAGATAAATAATTTTCACCTCGATCAGACTGTCAAGGTGATCCATGTCATGAAAGATAATTGAAAAATAAATAAAAGTGCCTTCTCCTTTTTCCTGACAATATAGTGAGAGTGTGATTGAAAACAAATATTTCATTACATTTAAAATTAATTATTGATGCAGTGGTACAGCAAGTAAAGTCACTGCCTCACATCTCCAGTAACCTGGGTTCAATCCTGACCTGTGCTGCTATCTGTCTGAAGTTTACATGTTCTCTCTGTAACCATGTGGGTTTCCCCCAAGTGCTCTGGTTTCCTCCCACATCCCAAAGCCATGTTGGTTGGTAGGTTAATTGGCTGCTGTAAATTGGACCCTCATGTATGTGGGTGAGTGGTAGAATCTGGTGAGAGATGAAGGGAACGTGGGGGAAGTAAAATGGATTAGGGTAAGACTAGTGTAAAAATGGGTGCTTGTTGGTTGGTGCAGATTCAATAGGCTGAAGGTCCTGTTTCTGTGCTGAATCTCTCCACAACTCAATCATTATTAAATGTTTCAGTTCTTTGTATGTTGAAATTCTCAGTCATATCAATGAGCCTCTTCTTCATTAAATGATCTTAACATTAACATTGCTGGCTCAAAATCCAATGAAAGCAATTGGCTCCAAAACATTGTTGGTCCCAACTGGAAGCACTAAGACTTCGCTGGACCTTAAAGCCCGAATACTTATTGCGGCTCTTTAAATCATTGTCCTTTGCGAGTTCTCTAAGTACTGCAGTTGTTGGGACAAAGTGGAATGAAAACTTCAAATACCAGGCAGAAAACTCAAAAACGGTAAGATAGAAATGTAAACACTTTGTATCTGGAGTAGATGCATTAACCACCTGAGCACTGCTTTAAAAATGATCACCATCCTCATCATGAGCACAATCTATTTAGCCCGGTAGGTAGTGACTAGTAAATGAAGGAGTTCCATTTGTTGGTGTACACAATGTCCCTCTTCTGAGATTCCTTGATGATGTAGGGTGCTGTTTGTCTTTGTTGAAGTCAATTGACAGAAGGACAATTGTCCATAAAGATGTGCTGAAGTGGTACTGCAGGGAGGATCCATGTCACTTTAAGCCAGCACCTTGTTTGTGATTTTTGTTCAACAACTTTTGGGTTTTGGAGTTGCCAGTTCTATTCCCTGTTACCCACACTTAGTGTGAGTAGTTTGAGGAGAGCGGAGTGCCTGCAGATGTTGTGCCACTGACAATCAAGTCTGCACTTCAAGGACGGTGGCCACTGAAGACATGAGTGAACATGGACAACTGCAGCACAGGCAGTGACTCACCAAGGCATCTGTTAGCAAAAGGTGGACAACTACAAGGAGGTCTTGCATGTCAGCATCTAAGGAACCCCCAAGGACTGAGATGAGTGGTCAGTGGGACGAGGCGTTCAGAGAAAGCAGCACTTGAAGTGACAGAAAATGCTCGGCATACCTAGATACTATTTCCCAGGATGTCTGAAGGTTTGGTCAGATGATAGGGTGAACAGTAAGGAACATTTCCCTATGGCAGAAGTGTCTAAAATTAGAGGGCATAGGTTTAAGGTGAGAAAGAAGAAATTTAGAGGGGATCTGAGGAAGATTTTTTTCACCCAAAGGGTAGTTGCAATCTGGAGCACACTGATTGAGAAGGTGGTGGAGGCAGGTATTCTCACAACATGTAAGAAGCATCTGGATGAGCACTTGAATTGCCAAGGCGTAGTAGTCTATGGACCAAGTGTTGGTAAATAAGATCAGTGCAGATAGACAATTGATGGTTGACAAAGACATGGTGGGGGTGAAGGACCTGTTTCTGTGATGTATGACTATCACACACAAACACACACACACACACACACACACACACACAAGCGCACACACACACACAAGTGTACACACACATAAATACAGACACACACAAACACAGGCACACATTAGGATACTCAGAGCATTTCCAGCATTTGAAGGCTTGGTCAGATGTCATGGAGTTTGAGGGTTCTTTGCAGGTGTCCTTGTTTCTAAAGTGAAACCCATTACTTCCAGCAAGTAAATGTGAGCAGTTCCATGTCAATCTTGATGGACACTTCAGTGGGTACAGTATCTGATGGCAGAGATCACAAGTTCCACTAGAGTACAGGCAGAGGCCACCCACCATCAAGTGGCCAATGGAAGCTCAACCTGTTGCCACCATGATCATGCCTTTGGACAGCAGAGTTGGCAGCACTTTAACCTACAATGGCATTCCAGTCATCTGTCCTGCAGAAGGTGCTGGACCAGCTACTCCCACTCTGGAGAAGGACAACTCTTCTCTCCTTTCTCAATATGTCAACAGCTTACATGCCCCCATGCCTGTCCTCACACTTGCCCCTCAGCCAGTTGGCCCAGACTGCTGCTGCTCTACATGACAGAGGAGCCGAGGCTGGGTTACTTGGACTCAGCACTGACAAGTCTTCCTTTCACAGCCATTGCCAGCTCCTCCACTCAAAAGTCTGACATGCATCAGTTGGCTGCAGGTAAATGGTTGTAGTTTGTGTTGTTTATAAATTTCCATTAACTCAAGAGCATATTAATGTGTTCATGTTTTAATATGTTAGTCACGTTACCAGATGTTTTTTAGAAGACTCACTTTTTTATAAGGCTCCAGCTGCTGTGGTGACACTGACACATTGACATGCTACCTCTGAGCTCGGTCCCTCTGTGTACACATCCAAGTATTGTTTATGTGTAGTGGGGTGTTTTGTCTTCACCACTCTCTCTCAGGCAGTGAGTTGCAAACCCCCACCGCCCTCTGGGTGAAAACATTTGTCCTCATATTTCCTCTAATTATTTGATATCTCTGCACCTTTGTTTTTGACCCCTCTATTAAGAGTCCTTCTTCTTTACTTTATCTCATCCCTTATAACTTCAAACACCTCATCATACCTGTCACAGGCAAAACTGCCCCTGTTTCCTGCTGGCTCCTTCTGTCCTACCATACTTTTGGTCTCTCTCCCCAACACTCCCTCCCTTTTCTTCTTTCTCTATCCTTCTGCCTCCCTCTCCACCTCCTTCCCCTTTTCCACCCTCTTTCCCTTTGTCTCCCTCCCTATTGCTCCCTTTACCTGTCTCTCCAACTGGTTTAAGGTTGTCAATGCATGTGATCCTGCTATATGATAGCCATGTGGTTGGTTACCAATGTGACATAAAGGAAGATGTTGGTGTGCAAGAAGGAGGACTGGAAGAATGCAGTGGCCTGAGGATTATAGGACTGGAACAGGCCACTGAGGTAGCACTAGCCCCAAAGGGTAGAACTCAATGAGAATTTTCAATTGTAAGATAAGATCTCTTTATTAGTCACATGTACATCAAAACACACAGTGAAATGCATCTTTTGCGTAGAGTGTTCTGGGGGCAGCCCGCAAGTGTCGCCACGCTTCCAGCACCAACATAGCATGCCCCCAACTTCCTAACCCTTTGGGAATGTTAACCCTTCCTAGTCTTTGAAACGTGGGAGGAAACCAGAGCATCCGGAGGAAACCCACGCAGACACGAGAAGAACGTACAAACTCCTTACAGACAGCAGCCGGAATTGAACCTGAGTTGCTGGCGTTATAAAGTGTTATGCTAACTGCTACACTACTGTGCCTGCCCATATTTTAATTGAAGTTGTTAAGGCAAGACATCTTCTATTGGACTATTCAACAGTAAATGCAAAACTGTTCCTTTGAAGCATTTAAAATATTGGCATTCTATTATTGTTCAATAATGCAATTAAAGAAGTGATACTCAAGACTTTTTGATGAATCAAGATTAATTCTTTTAATTGTACAACAGTTCTGGTGGTAAATTGGTTGTCATCTGTTGAACAAAGTGAGTCATAAGTGAACCAAGAGCCCATTTTACATCCTGTCTGATTTTCTTTTCCATTCGTGAAGAGTGAAGTAGACTGTGGATTCACAATCCCTTCTAGTGTCCCAACCACCCACAAGGCTGGATCCACTACCTGAATTTTTCAGCCACTTTCCAATGTTAAAATAGATAACAAAATCCATCCAATTTCTTATCTATCTTCCATATGTGTGTATATGATATTCACCTCAACTATTCCAAATATTAATCAGTTCTATGTTCTAACCAATCCACAGATAAAAATGAATTCACAAATAGATTAATTAGTGATCATCTTTTGTTTGTTATCCCTAGTTTTGGTTTCTACACATGTGGAGATATATCATAAGAACATAAGAAATGAAAGAGCATAATTGGAGCAGGACTTGACCACCTGGCCCTTTGAACCTGCTCCTCCATTCATCAAGATTGTGGCTGGTCTGCTACCTCAGTGGCATTTTCCTGTGCTATCTCCATATCCCGGGATTCCTCTAATTTCCAGAAATCTATGAACCCCTGTTTTAAATGAACACAGCAACTGACTCTCATAGGTCTCCATGGTAGAGATTTCCAAAGCTTCAGAATCCTTTGAAGGTAGAAATATTTCCTCGCATTCCTAAACAGCCTACCCCTTATTCTCAAACTGCGCCCCCTGTTCCTAGTCTCCTCAACCAGGGGAAACATCCTCCCTGCATTCAGCCTGCGAAGCCCTTTAAGAATTGCGAAAGTTTTGATGAGATCTGTTCTCATTCTTCCAAACTCCAGAGGATGTGATTCTAATCTACTCAACCTCTCTTTGCACAGTAACCTGGCACCCATGGAATCACATCAAAGCTTTTCATAGAGTTAAGGATGTTAATCAGGTCACCTCTTGGTCTTTTCATTTTTAGATTGTTTTAATCTTACTCAGAATCGTGGAATCATGAAGGCACAGAAGAAATGGATGCTGGCCCCTTGTGAAGCAATAGCATCAGTCCCATTTCCTTGCTCTTTTCCAATTGCAGTGCAAATATTATTTCTTCAAAGGCTTTTTTTAATTGCCTTTATAAGTCCTGATTGACTCTGTTTCACTCTGCGTAAAATAGTTGCCCTCACGTGTTCCCCTGACCAATCCCTGATCCATCATTCATCATCTCAAATCTGCATCTTTAGCCCTTGTCCCACCTTCCAATAGGAGCAGCTTCCCACTATAAGCTCATTACACTTAAACTGTGCCCTCTGCTCCTAGACTCTTGTCCACCTCTATCAGCGAACCTCTCAGCTTTCTTTGCTCCAAGAATGAGCCCAGACCATTTAGTCTAACCTAAAGGGTCATTCCAGTATATTTTGCCTGCACCCTCTTGAGAACGTTCACACTGTGTACAATTCTGGTCGCCACACCACAGGAAGGATGTGGTAGCAGATGAGAATCATCAGGATGTTGCCTGGAATTATAATGGCTGTAGTTATAAGAAGAGATTGGATGGGCTGGGTTTATCCTCACTGAAACATAGGATGCTGAGGAGTGACCTAATAGAAACTTATAAAATTATGAGGGGCATAGATAAGATAGATGGTCAGAATCTTTTTTCCCAGGGTAGGGGAGTCTGGAACCAGATGGTCCAGGTTCGAGGCAAGAGAAGAGAAATTTAAAGAAGGTCTGAGAAGTAAATTTTTAGGTAACCCTCCCCTTTGGTGGTTCTTTCCCTTTACACCTCCACGTCCTTCCAATCCTCCTCCAGTGGTCACATTTTTGTCCCCTTTCCCTCAAATACCCCCCTACCTCCCATCACCTATCTTCATCCCTTCCCACTTCTGGTTCTATCCACCATTTACACATGCAGCTCACCCATAGGCTCCTCCTGCCCCTCTCCCCAATCTGGTTCCAGTTCTATTGCACTTCACCTCTCCCCTAATGGTTCCCATTCTCAGCTCCTTTACTTATCCGAACCCAGCACTGGTAGCATTTTGTGTTCCTGCTTACCTCCCTCCAGCAGCTGTCTCCCATTGTTTAAGAAACACTCTAAGAAGAAGCCGGGAAATTATAGGCCGATGAGCCTGATGTTCATCATGGGTAAATTATTGGAAGGTATTCTGAGGGACAGGATATATAAGTATTTGGATAGACAGGGCCTGATTAGGGATAGTCAACATGGCTTTGTGCATGGCAGGTCATGTCTAACCAATCTTATGGAGTTTTTTGAGGAGGTTACCAGGAAGGTTGATCAAGGGAAGGCGGTGGATGTTGTCCACGTGGACTTTAGAAAGGCCTTTGACAAAGTTCCGCATGGGAAGTTATGTCACTTGGCATTCAGGATGAGGTAGCCAATTGGATTCAACATTGGCTTAGCGGGAGAAGTCAGAGAGTGGTAGTAGATGGTTGTCTCTCTGACTGGAGGCCTGTGACTAGTGGTGTGCTGCAGGGATCGATGCTGGGCCATTTGTTGTTTATTATCTATATTAATGATTTAGATGATAATGTGGTAAACTGGATAAGCAAATTTGCAGACAACACCAAGACTGGGGGTGTAGTGGACAGCGAGGAAGGCTATCAGAGCTTGCAAACTGATCTGGACAAGCTGGGAAAATGAGCTGAAAAATGACAGATGGAATTTAATGCAGACAAGTGTGAGGTGTTGCACTTTGGGAGGACAAACCAGGACTTAGACAGTGAATGGTAGGGCTCGTTTCTATTTTAGGAGCTTCACTCCCTTTTGCACTTACCAAATTAAGTAAATATGTGATTAACCCAATAGTCAAGCATACAATACGAATATGATTTCAATTTCGTAAATTTTTTGGATTGAATAAATTGAATTTGTCAAGTCCCATTCAATTGATTTTTTTCTTTCAACCATCCAGAGTTGACTTAGCTTTTTCTATACGGAAAAGGAAGGAAATAATGTTTTCGTGATTTATTCATTGATAACTGTTTTCATCTTTTGAACAATTGTCTAACAAATACAATTTGTCTAGATCACACTTTTTTCGATATTTGCAGATTAGAAATTTTTTAAATGCTACTATTCCCTCTTTTCTAACACCATATAAGACTGAAATTATGGAATAAATTTTAGGTTTTAATCCTTATCAGGAGGGCTTGATAGCAATAATCTATGATTTAATTATGAAAATACGTCCAGAATTATTGGACAGCATTAAGAATGAATGGGAAAGTGAACTCCAGACATCTTTACCTACAGAGACATGGAAGAAAATTCTTCATTTAGTTAATACATCTTCAATGTGTGCCAGACACTCTTTGATACAGTTTAAGGTAGTTCACAGGACCCATATGTCAAAAGATAAGCTAGCCCGTTTTTATCACCATATAAATCCTATATGTGACAGATGTAAATCGAATGTGGCTTCCCTGACACATATGTTTTGGTCCTGTCCTCTTTTGGAAAAATATTGGAAAGACATTTTTAACATTATCTCAACTGTACCGAATATTGAGTTACAACCTCACCCTATCACCGCAATTTTTGGATTACCAAGGATAAAGTCTAGCCGTTTATCTGCTTCCGCTTACGGTATGATTGCCTTTGTCACATTAATGGCTAAACGATCCATTTTGCTTAAATGGATGGATCCAATACCCCCTACTACTTTTCAATGGTTCTCTCAAACTATATCATGTTTAAACTTGGAAAAAATTAGGTGTGGCACTGTTGATCCTTCGCTTAAATTTGAAGACATTTGGAGTCCATTTATTCAATACTTTCATATGATGTAGATCCCTTTTCAATAACTTTTCAATTTAGAGAAACAGAGTTGACGACATAATATTGCTCTGTTTCAATTGAGAAATTTCAGTCCAGTTTTTTTTTCTTTTTTTTTGTCTTTTTTTTGAAATTTTCTTTTTAGTTTGGTTTGATTATTTACAATTTTTTTATTGATTTGGGGACTTTGTTTTCTTTTATATACACGATAAATCTTTTTCTTTCCTTTCTTTTATATTATATTCATCTACTAAGAGATCGTGAGATCTAAAGATCTTTTTTTACATTTTATTATTCTTTATGATTATCTATGCCATGATTGTTCTCTTGATCTCTTTGTATTACAAGTACAATTATCGATGTTATATATTAATCTGTATTAATTTGGAAACTAATAAAAAGATCGTAAAAGGAAAGGTCGGACTCTGAGGTGTGTGGTAGAGCAAAGGGATCTGGGAATACAGATCGATTGTTCCTTGAAAGTGGCATCGCAAGTAGATAGTGTTATAAAGAGAGCTTTTGGCACATTATCCTTCATAAATCAGGGCATTGGGATGTTATGTTGAAGTTGTATAAGACGTTGGTGAGGCCAGACTTAGAATATTGTGTGCAGTTCTCATCACCCACCTACAGGAGAGGTATCAATAAGCTTGAAAGAGTGCAAAGAAAATTTTCACAGATGTTGCCCAGACTTGTGAACTTGAGTTTTAGGGAAAGATTGAATAGGTTAGGACTTTATTCCTGGACCGCAGTCGAATAGGGGAGATCTTATCGAGGTATACAGAATTATGAGGGGTATAGATAGGGTAAATGCATGCTAGCCTTTTCCCCTCAGGTTTGATGAGACTGGAACTAGATGTCATAGGTTTAGGGTGAAAAGTGAAATATTTAAGGGGAATCTTAGGGGGAACTACTTCAGAGGGTGGTGTGACTGTGGAAGTAGCTGCCAGTGGAAGTGGTAGATCCGGGTTCAGTTGTAACATTTAAGAGCAGTTTGGAGAGGTGCATGGATGATACAGGTATGGAGGGCTATGGTCTACGTGCAGGTAGATGGGACTAAGCAGAAAACCAGGTTGGCATGGACTAGGTGGGTTGAAGAACCTGTTTCTGTGCTGTAGTGCTGTATGACTCTATGATTCTAAATAACAAAGAACCTAGCATCGAGCCTTGAGGAACACCACTAATCATGGGCTCCAGTCTGAGAAACAACCTTCCACCATCAGCCTCTGCTTTCTACCATCAAGCCAATTCTGTATCCAATTAGCCAGCTCTCCCTGTATCCCAGCGACCTAACCTTCCATGGCAGTCTACCAAGCAGAACCTTATCAAAGGCCTTACTAAAGTCTATATAGATTACATCTAACACCCTGCCCTCATCAACCTTCTTGGTTACTTCTTCAAAAAACTCAAACAAGTTCATGAGACATGATCTCCCACACACAAAGCTGTGCTGACTATCCCTAATTAACCCCTGCCTTTCCAAATACCTGTATATCTTATCACTGAAAGTCCCCTCTTGTAGCTTACCTACCACAGACGTTAGGCTTACTGATCTATAGTTCCCAGGCTTTTCTTTGCAACCCTTCTTAAACAAAGACACAACATTAGCCACCCTCCAGTCTTCTAGCACTTCACCCGTCACTAGCACCCCTTGTCAGTCGACCGATCACCTCGGACTCCTGACCTACCCCTCCCCTTCTCCTCTTTATACTGGCTATCTTGTCTCACCATTCTCAGTCCTGATGCAGGGTTTTGACCTGAAATGTCAACCATTCCTTTCCTCCCACAAATCCTCCTCTGGCAGATTGTTTGCTACACTCATTTTTTTTCTGTTCCTGTGACCACCACCTCCCTCAGAACTGTGCTATAAGAGTAAATTTTGTCTCTCCTTGGTTTTTCATCCAAAAAGTAGCAGCTCACACTTTTGTGCATGAAATTTCATTCATCTGTCCACTCTGCTAGCCTGTCCAAACACCTTTACAACTGATTACCATGGCTTTCTTTACGAACCTATACCTTGTCATTAACATGCATCAAAAAAACACAGATGCCAGCACTTGCACATAATCTGTACATCCCAGCATTGTCACTGTAAATCCATGCTCAACTTCTCACAGACTGTCTACACTCTTAAATAGAGACCAGAACTATGAACAAAATCTGCAGAGCATGGGGATTCCAAGCAAGCCATTCTACAAATAAGCAATGATTGAAGCAATGACAGGGCCCAGTGCTTATTTTAAAAGTTTCTTTCTATCCATGTTGGCAAGAAAGATTAGGGAAAGTATTGGGGCATTGAAGCAGTCCAGTTGACACCAGCTTTCACTGAGACTTAATTCCATTATAGCCTCATTGGTTAGTACCATGGCATGCGGGCGATTATGAAGCAAGCAAAAGATGGATGCAAATTTCTGTGGGTAGCTGCCTCTTACACCTTTGGTTCATGAGTTGTGGATGATGAATTGCCTGGGTCAGACTTGGTTCATCAATTCTCCATTCTGCCATTGGTTTGTAAGTTGTGGTGAGCACACAAGACCATTGACTAGACTTCCAAAACAATGCATTGTCTGAAAAAGATTTTGGAACATCTCAATAGTGCCAAAGGTCCTTTATAAAGGCAAGATCTATTTCATTACTTACAGAAAGAAGGCCACCATAATTCACCTGTTTAAACTTCTAATTTTTTAAAGAAAGTATTGAATAAAGTTCTTATTCAAACCCAGAGGGATAATGTTGCTAGTTATACTCCTTTCCATCTCTTCAAGTTTCCTGAGGAAATTCTTTCCCATAAGTTTCGTTATCTTTGTAGCAGTCGAATTGCTGTAAAGTGAGAGAAAGGAAACAGTATTTTAAAAATCTTTAAGTTGAAAGTAAAAACTGGAAATCAGGAAGAAAATTAGAAAAATACCGGTGATACCGATCAGGTCAATCAGCATCTGTGAAGAGAAAAACAGATTTAATGTTACAGATTGATGATCTTTCATCAGGCACAGATGGTCTCTGACCTGTTGAGTAACTCCAGCATTTCCTTTTTCTCATTTCTAAATCTTTGCCTTTGTAATTTCTTCCATTCCTCGCAGTTACTTTATCTCATTTATTTCTTCTCTTAATTTCAGTTTATGCATTATTTGTTATCACAGGTGGCCCATGTTTTGTTTAATTGGTAATTGGTTTATTATTGTCACATGTACCAAGATACAGTGAAAAACTTTGTTTGTATGCCATCCAGACAGATCAATCCAAATATAAATACATCAAGATGGTATAAAATAACAGAATGCAGCATATAGTGTTACATCTCTTCTCAGAGGTAACTGGGATATAAATCACTTCTTATGCCTTTTTGACAACAGGTCAATCTTCTTAAACTCCCTGTGCCCAGAATTTCATGTCTGGTCAAGTGTGGTAAATACACAACAGGGTAGTGGTCAAATTAAAGGCAATGAAATGGATGGAATGGAATGTGCAGAGTGTAAACAAGTTTAAAGTCACTGGGCAGTGATGAATTTTGGGTCATCTATCTGATACTCCTGTGTTTCTATTTCTGATCACAATGCCTGGATTTAATTTGCCTGAATTGTAAAGGTTACGAGATATCTCTCTAAAATAAAAAGCTCCAGTGGTTATTAACAATTTGTTATGATTAAAAACATAAAAATTAGCATCTTTGGAGAGATGAACTAACATTCAAAAACGAAAAGCAGCAAAAATGTATGTGAGAAGTGTAACAGTGTGGCAGTGGTTCTCGCTGTGCTGTGTGAGTGGAGATCAGTCATAATCTGCAGTGAAATGTGATTGCAACTACTTTGGTCCAACGTCTCACTTCAGAAGATTCACCTGAGTACTCACAGTTATGGTACACACCGGTGCTGATGAGCATGATTTCCAGTTGGCTCTCACATCCTGATGCATTCCTTGGGAAACAGCTTTATAGACTTCACAGTCTAAATTACTTCTCATTTCTCATATTTCCTTACGACATAGAAGGAGGTCATTTGGCCTTTTGAGTCGATGTAGCTCTCAGGAAAACCCCATCAATTCCATTCCCTCACTTTTTTTCCTCTTAATGTTCTTGCTTGCATGTAGATTTACCCGCACCTCCCAACACACACACACACACACACACAAACACACACACAACCCCACAATTCTCCTAACATCACCAACACCAGGGGCAATTTACAGGAGCAAATTAATCTTGCATTTATCTTTGGGATGTGGGAGGAAACTGGTGTACCCACATGGTAACAGGGAGAATGTACAAACTCCACACAGACAGCAGTGGAAGTCAGAATCGAATTCAAGTCGCTGGAGCTGTGAGGCAGCATCACTAACTGCTGCTACATTGCTCTTCTTCACCATGGATGTCCAGTCCCTATATGTCTCCATTCCCCATTATGACGACCTCATCACCTTCCGCTTCTTTTTTGGCCAGAGACAGAACCAGTCCCCTTCCACCAACACTCTCCTCCACCTGGCTGAACTTGTCCTCACCCTTAATAACTTTGATCTGTCTCACTTTCTACAGACAAGGGCACTCGCATGGGCCCCAGCTATGCCTGTCTCTTCATTGGCCACATTGAACAGACTCTGTTCCAAGCCTACTCTAGCCCCATTCCTCAACTCTTTCTCTGCTATATCGATGACTGCGTTGGTGCCACCTCTTGTACCCACGCGGAACTTGACAGTTTCATAAATTTTGCCACTATTTTTCACCCAGCTCTCCAATTCACTTGGACTATCTCTGACACCTCTCTATCCTTCTTCGAATTTTCCATCTCTATCTCAGGAGATTCCTTATCTACTGACATCTTCTACAAACCACTGACGCCCACAGCTACCTCGAATACCGCTCCCCTTGCAAGGATGTGATCCTCTTTTCTGAATTTCTCCACCTCCGTTGCCTCTGTTCCCATGTTGAAGCTGTCCAACTTTTCTAACTGGGGCTTCCCCTTGACTGTGGTCGAGAGAGAGAGAGAGAGAGAGAGAGAGAGAGAGTTCGCACCCATGTCTCTGCCATTTCCCGCATCTCCGCTCTCACCCCCACCCTCCCAGATCCAACAGGGATAGCGTCCTCATTTCATCCCATCATCCTACATATCCAACATATCATCCTCCACCACTTCTGCCATCTCCAACGGGACCCCACTACCAAGCATATCTTCCCCTCCCCACCCCTTTCTGCCTTTCGCAGGGACCGCTCTCTCTGCGACTCCCTAGTTCACTCCTCCTTCCCCCCACCCATCCCGCTCCCACTCTGGGAACTTTCCACTACCTCTGCCATAGGTGCAACACCTGCCCCTACACCACCTCCATCACCTCCATCCAGGACCCAAATGGTCCTTTCAAGTGAGACAGAGACTCACCTGCACCTCCCTTAATATCATCTACTACATTTGGTGCTCTAAGTGTGGCCTCCTCTATATTGGTGAGATCAAACTCAGACTAGGTGACCGATTCACAGAACACCAGTGCTCCGTCTATAACCATGATCTGCATCTCTCCGTTGCCATTCACTTCAACTACCCTTCCCATTTATCACTGATATAACAGTCCTCGTCCTCCTCCACTGCCAGGAGAATTCCAAGCTCAAACTGGAAGAACAGCACCTCATTTTCCATCTTAAAACCATGCAGCCTAATGGCATGAACATTGAATTCTCCCACTTTAGGTTATCCCCAGCCCTCATCCCCACCACATCCCCCCCCCACCATGTTTCTTCTCTTCTTCCCTTTCCTAGCCTCTTTTGTTTTCTACCCATTTTTTTCTTTTCTCTCCTTGCCTTTGACCCATCCCCTGGTGGATCTGCTCTTCCCTCCTCCCCTGCACCTGCCTATCACTATCTCTTACCTGCATCTACCTATCACCACCTTGTGCCCACCCTGCCTCCCCTCTTTTGTCCACCTATCACTGCTCTGCTTTTTCCTTCTATATATTGGGCTTCCCATTTTCCTATCTTCAGTCCTGAAGGTGGGTCCTGGCCTGAAATATTGACTGCCTGCTTTTCTCCGGCGGATGCTGCCTGACCTGCTGAGTTCCTCCAGCATCATCATGTTTTTCATCTAGATTCCAGAATCTGCAGTCCAGAGAGCATGTACATTCCACACAGACATCACCTAAGGTCAAGAATGAACACCGGTCACTGGAGCTGTGAGGCAGTGGCATGAACTTTGTGTCACCTTATTGTTGTCCAGTGATCACATGCGTCCTTGAATCCTAAATTCTAAGTTACAGTGCCTGGATTTAAATCAATGCAGCTTTTTATTTTAATTTGGCTAGTTAAGAAATGGCTTTTGGTTCATGCACTCTGAATTAAAATGAGTGGTGTTGCTTAGAATTCACTGAATTACAATTTAATTCAGTTACTACAAGTCTGCAACCAGTATTTCTGATCAATTCTGCTCTCACCCACACTGCCTTTATTTTTCTAGTTATAAGAAATGATAAACTTAGATTGAGAGGGCAGTTTATTAAATAAATGTAACAAACAAAATAGAGACAATGGAAATAAATAAAATATTTTATATTTTAAGGACAGGAACTCTTCAAAAGATTTGCATAAGGTCAAAAATTAGATAAACGATGTGAAATTCCACTGAACTTTCATCCGTTGTACAAAAATGTTGAAAATTTTGTTAATGCAATAATTAATTTTCTTCAGTTTTCTTCACTATTGTTATAACTACTGGGTCCATAGAAACGTAAAGGCCTTGAAATAAAAATAACAACAGTGTGCAATTTACTTGGTTTGTTCTGCAAGTACAAGTACTCTATCACCATCTCTCATTCTTGTCTTCTTTTATCTTCAGTAAAATATGAAGTGAATTAAAATTAGGAGAAAACATAACGACCTGAATTCCAAAATAGCCCTACACAGTTTTGTTAATGTAAATTATATCACAGTCTGCAGTTCTGAACATGAGAGATTTTAAACTATTGAATAATTTGAATTGGTAGTTTGGAACATTTGACGTGATCCAGCTGACATAATCATTATCATTAATAGGTTTGAATGCAGTTGGGGTTTAATCTCAGAAGTTGCCTTCCTTAATAAAAATATTGTACTCATGAATTCTCCTGTTCTGACTAATTTGAATTCAATGGTAAAATATGAGTAAATTTTAATTAACTCATTTGGCTTTTAAGCAGAACCACAATGGAATTGCTTCTGAACTTTTGTACACAGGTGGTTACCTGTGTATAAAAGAGATGCAAGAGTTACAAGAGAGTAAGAAACTTATACGGCAAGCAGAGGAATTTTAGAACTTGTCTGCAAATATCAGGCATAGTGACAACTTGGACCTAAGCATATACCTGTCAGAGGCTTGGACTTCACACATTTGGGACAGTATGTTAGAAACATAGAAACATAGAAAAACTACAGCACAATTCAGGACCTTTGGCCCACAAAGCTGTGCCGAACATGTCCCTAGCCTAGAAATTACTAGGCTTACTCATAGCCCTCTATTTTATTCAGCTCCATGTAACTATCTAACAGTCTCTTGAAAGACCCCATCGTATCCACCTCCACCACCGTTTCCGGCAGCACATTCCATGTACTCACCACTCTCTGAGTAAAAAACTTACCCCTGACATCTCCCCTATATCTATTCCCCAGCACCTTAAACCTACGTCCTCTTGCGGCCACCATTTCAGTCCTGGGGAAAAGCCTCTGACTATCTACCCTAACAATACCTCTCATCATCTTATACACTTCTATCAGGTGCCCCCTCATCCTCCGTCTCTCCAAGGAGAAAAAGCTGAGTTCCCTCAACCTGTTTTCATAAGGCATGCTCCGTATTCCAAGCAGCATCCTTGTAAATCTCCTCTGTACCCTCTCTATGGCTTCCACATCTTTCCTGTAGTGAGGCGACCAGAACTGAGCACAATACTCCAAGTGGGGTCTGACCAGGGACCTATATAACTGCAACAATACCTCCTGGCTCCTAAATTCAATTGCCCGATTGATGAAGGACAATACACCATATACCTTCTTAACCACAGAGTCAACCTGCGCAGCCGCTTTGAGCATCCTATGGACTCGGACCCCAAGATCCCTCTGATCCTCCACACTACCAAGACTCCTACCATTAATACTATATTCCGCCAACATATTTGACCTACCAAAATGAACCACTTCACACTTATCTGGGTTGAACTGCATCTGCCACTTCTCAACCCAATTTTGCACCCTATCTATGTCCCTCTGTAACCTCTGACAGCCCTCCAAACTATCCACAACACCCCCAACCTTTGTGTCATCCTCAAACTTACTAACCCACCCCTCCATTTCCTCATCCAGGTCGTTTATAAAAATCACAAAGAGCAAGGGTCCCAGTACAGACCCCTGAGGTACACCACTGGTCACCAACCTCCACTCAGAAAATGACCGTTTAACAACCACTCTTTGCCTTCTGTGGGCCAGCCAGTTCTGGATCCACACTGCAATGTCCCCTTGGATCCCATGTCTCCTCACCTTCTCCATTAGCCTTGCATGGGGTACCTTATCAAACACCTCACTGAAATCCATATACACTACATCTACTGCTCTCCCTTCATCGATGTGTTTAGTCACATCCTCAAAAAATTCGATCAGGCTCATAAGGCAGGACCTGCCCTTGACAAAGCCATGCTGACTATTCCTAATCATATTATACCTCTCCAAATGTTCATAAATCCTGCCTCTCAGGATCTTCTCCATCAGCTTACCAACCACTGAGGTAAGACTCACTGGTCTATAATTCCCTGGGCTATCCCTACTCCCCTTCTTGAATAAGAGAACAACATCCCCAACCCTCCAATCTTCCAGAACCTCTCCCGTCTCCATTGATGATGCAAAGATCATTGTCAGAGGCTCCGCAATCTCCTCCCTCGCCTCCCACAGCAACCTGGGGTACATCTCATCTGGTCCCGGCGACTTATCTAACTTGATGCTTTCCAAAAGTTTCAGCACCACCTCTTTTCTATTATCTACATGCTCAAGCTTTTCAGGCTGCTGCATGTCCCCACTACAATCCTTTTCCGTAGTGAATACTGACGTAAAGTATTCATTAAGTACCTCCGCTATTTCTACCGGATCCATACACACTTTCCCACTCATGCACTTGATAGGCCCTATCCTTTCGCATCTCATCCTCTTACTCTTCACATACTTGTAGAATGTCTTGGGGTTTTCCTTAATCCTGCCTGCCAAGGCCTTCTCATGTCCCCTTCTGGCTCTCCTAATCTCTTTCTTAAGTTCCTTCCTTTTAGCCTTGTATTCTTCCAGATCTCTAACACTACCTCGCTCTCTGTGCCTTTTGTATACTTTTCTTTTCCTTTTGACTAGATTTATTATAGCCTTCGTACACCACGATTCCTGTATCCTCTCGTAACTCCCCTGTCTCATCAGAACATGTCTATGCAGAACTCCACACAAATACCCCCTGAATATTTGCCAAATATCTTCCATATTTTTCCCAGAGAACATCTGTTCCCAATTTAATCTTCCAATTTGGTCTATAATTTCCTGGGCTAGCCCCACTCCCCTTCTTGAATAAAGGAACAACATCTGCAACCTTCCAATCTTCCGGAACCTCTCCCGTCTCCATCGATTACGCAATGATCATTGTCAGAGACTCCGCAATCTCCTCCCTCGAGAGCCTGAGAGCCTGAGAGCCTCATAATTCTCTTTACTCCAAGTAAACGCCTTTCTAGTCTGTCTGTTCCTATCTCTCTCCAGTGCTAATGTTAAGGAGATAAAATTATGATCACTATCAGCGAAATATTCACCCACTGAGAGATCTGACACCTGACCAGGTTCATTTCCCAATATCAAAGCAAGCACAGCCTCGCCTCTTGTAGGTCTATCTACATACTGTGTCAAGAACCCTTCCTGAGCACACCTAAGAAACTTCACCTCATCTAAACCCCTCACTGTCTGGAGATACCAATCGATGTTTGCGAAATTAAAATCCCCCATCACAACAACTCTGTTATTATCACACCTTTCTAGGATCTGTTTCCCTATCTGCTCCTCAATAACCCTGTCATTATTGGGCGGCCTATAAAAAACACCCAGTAAAGTTATCGACCCCTTCCTGTTCTTAACCTCCACCCACAGCGACTCCGTAGACAATCCCTCTGCAACATCCACCTTTTCCGCAGCCGTGACACTATCTCTGATCAGCTGTGCCGCTCCCCCACCTCTTTTGCCTCCCTCCCTGTCCTTCTTGAAACATCTAAAACCTGGCACTTGAATCAACCATTCCAGCCCCGGAGCCACCCAAGTCTCCGTAATGGCCACCACATCATAGATCCAAGGATTGAGCCAAGCTCTAAACTCATCTGCCTTGTTCACAATACTCCTTGCATTAAAATAGACACATCTCAAACCTGTCTGAGCACGTCCCTTCTCTATCACCTGCCTATGGTACTTACTCCTAGCCTCCTCTATTTGAGAGCCAAACACCTCTTCCCCAGTCTCTCCAGTATGGATCCCACCCCCCAACAATTCTAGTTTAAACTCTCCTCAGTAGCCTTAGCAAACCTCCCCGCCAGTATGTTGGTCTCCTTGGGATTCAAGTGCAACCCGTCCTCTTTGATCAGGTCATACCTGCCCCAAAAGAGGCCCCAGTAATCCAGGAAACTGTTTCCCTGTTCCTTACTCCAATCCCTCAACCACGCATTTAACCTCCTCCTCAATCTGTTCCTATACCCACTGTCGTTTAGCACAGGTAGTAATCCAGAAATTACTACCTTTGAGGTCCTGCTTCTCAGCTTCCTTCCTAATTCTCTATAGTCTCTTTTCAGGACTTCATTCCTCTCCCTACTTATGTCAGTGGTACCAATATGTACCACGACCTCCCTCCCTTTTTAGGATATCTTGGACGCGATCTGAAACAATCCGGACCTTGGCACCTGGGAGGCAAACAACCTTCCGAGTTTCTTTCCTGCGTCCACAGAATCGCTTGTCTGCCCGCCTAACTATAGAGTCCCCCATCACTAGTGCCCTCCTCACTCCTTCCCTACCCATCTGAGCCACAAGGCCGGACTCTGTGCCAGAGACACTGCCACTGTTGCTTCCCCCAGGTAGGCCGTCTCCCCCAACATTTCTCAAACAGGAGTACTTATTGTCAAGGGGTACAGCCACAGGGGTACTCTCCAGTACCTGACTCTTCCCCTTCCCCTTCCTCCTCCAGACTGTGACCCAACTGCCTGATTCCGATGGACCCGGTGTGACGACCTGCCTATAACTCCTCTCTATCACCCCCTCACTCTCCCTGAGCAGACGAAGTTCATCAAGCTGCATCTCCCGTTCCCTAACACGGTCCCTCAGGAGCTGCAGCTCGACACACCGGGCGCAGATGTAGCCCTCCCGGAGGCAGGGAGACTCATATTATTTGCTGTAACAAGCTACACTGGGAGAAATTTACTTGGAACCTGAGGGAATGATCAAATCTTGGTCAAAAGTATTCTGTTTTTTTTTCCCCAAAAATCAAAAAATAATTGGGTAAATAAAATTTGTACTTTGTAGTGGTAAAATTTGTTTTCCTGGACTCCCAGTATAATAAAGTGGTAATTATGATCTTCACTCATAAACAAGAAATTGTTCAACCAAATATGGTTCAGGATGTGCACTGACAAACACACGCTAGTTTAAATGAGGAAAAGTATAGTCCCTCCCTTTAGTCCAGGCTCCACCTTCCTCTCCTATCAGATTCCATCATCTTCATCCCTTTGTCACTTCCACCTATTACCTCTCAGCTTCTGACGCCATTCCCACTCTCCCCTCCTCCATCTGCCTGCCATCCCCGCTCACCTGGATCACCCATTACTTGCCAGCTCTTGCCCCACCCCTTCCCCTTACCTCTTTATACTGACTGCCTCCCCTCTGTCCTTCAGTTCAGATGATGGGTCTCAGCCTGAAACGTTGACTGCCTATTTCCCACCATAGATGCTGCCTTACCCTCTGAGTTCCTCCAGTCAATTTGATTCACTTCCATTTGAAATCAGGATATGGTCGAAAACACTGGATTCAATAAAGTCAATGGAAACAGGCACCATTCCAGTTGTATTACTGAAGACCTGTGCTTCAGAGCTAGCTGCACCTCTTAACCAAGCTGTTGCAGCTTAGTACAATATTGGTATCCACACGACAAAGTGGAAGATTGCCCATGTATGTCTCAATCACAAAGTCAAAGAGCAGGACAAATTCCATCTGGGTAATTACCACTCATTCAATTCCCCTAGATCATCAGCAATTGATGGGAGGTGTCACCAACAGCACTTACTGTGACACTTGCTGTTCACTGAGAGCAATACCCGCAGTTTTTTTGATTCTCCTTCCCCTAGCTCACTGACTCCCAGCATCTCTTAGCTTCAGACCCCACAATAGCTTTGATCAGAGAGCTGAATTCTAGTGGCTGCTTTGGTCATCAAAGCAGCATTTAACCACAGCATCAAGGTGGCCTGGTCAAACAGATGTCAATGGGCATCAAAGGGAAGACATACCTCACGCAAAGGAAGATCTTTATGGCAGCTGGAGATTAACCATCTCGCCCTCAGGGTGCGACTGCAGGAGTTCCTAACGGCGGGTTCCAGGGCACCATCTCTTCATCTGCTTTATGAATGCCATTAGCTCAGAAATGGAGATGCTTGCTGCAATGATTGCACAATGTTCAATTTCATCTGCAGTTCCTCAACCAATGAAACAGCAGCATGCCTGCATGCAGCAGCAGTTTTAACAACATTCATGCAAGGGCTGATACATGGCCACCAAACATTTGGGCCACTAAAGCGTCAGGTAAAGAACATCTCTAATGAAAGAGTATCTAATTCAATGGAATCATCACCAACAATATCCGAAGAGTCAGCATTGGCCAGGAACTCAACAAAACCATCCACATAAATACCACAGCTACAAGAGCAGATGACAAGCTGGATACACTGACCGAGTGACTCACATCCTGACACATAAGGCTGTTCTCCCATCAATAAGGCAAAAGTCAGATGTGTGATGGAATATCCTGCACTTACTTGGGATGAGTGCAGCACCAACATTCAAGAAACCAAGACCAAGCAGCCCATCTAAGCCTTAATTCCCTCCATCGCCAACATTGCAACAGCACCTCCGAAATCTATAACCTCGACCAACAAAAGAAACAAGTGCAACTGGTACATGGGAATACCACCCCCTGCAGGTTTCTCTCCAACTCACACACCATCCAGATTTAGAAATATAATCACTGTTGCTTCATTATGTTGGATCTACATCCTGGAACCTCCTACCCAATGGCACTTCAGAGGAATTGCAATGATTCAAGAAAACAGGTCAAACATTCTTCACATCCCAAGGATCCCAAAAATAAATAACAAAAAAAATCATCACTCTTTTGAGAGAAAAGATTTAGTATGGGGACTAAAATATTGTCCCACAAAAAAGTACGTTTAGTCAGAATGCAAACTTGTCATGGCCTGTAAGGAAGAACAGGCAGGAGCAAGGTATCAGACACAATGGGATGGACAAGTGGAAGTGTATTTATTTTAATGCTAGGAGTATTACGGGTAGGGGAGATGAACTTAGAACATGGATTAGAACATGGAACTATGATGTTGTGGCCATTACAGAGACTTGGCTGAGGGAGGGACAGGACTACATGCTTAAAGTTCCAGGGTTTCTATGTTGCACTATTAATCAGGGACAACGTCGCAGCTGCACTCAGAGGGGACATAATGGAGGGCTCATCCACTGAGTCTATATGGGTAGGACTCAAAAATAAGAAAGGTGCAATCACTCTGATGGTGTTATACTACAGACCCCCCAATAATCATCGGGACATTGAGGAACAGATATGCAGACAGATTAGGGAAAGGTGTAAAAATGACAGGGTTGTTGTTATGGGTGACTTCCCCAATATAGACTGGGACATCCTTTGTGGAAGAGGTTTAGATGGGGCAGAATTTGTTCGGTGCATCCAGGAGGGTTTCTTAAATCAGTATGTAGATTGTCCAATGAGAGGAGGGACCATATCGGACCTGATGTTGGGAAATGAGCCTGGCTAGGTGACTGATCCTTCAGTGGGAGAACAATTAGGGAACAGTGATCACAACTCTATAAGTTTTAAGATAGCTATAGATAAGGATAAGTATGGATCTTGTGGGAGAGTGTTAAATTCGAGTAGGTAAATTACAAGAGTATTAGGCAGGAAGTAGGTAGAGTTAATTGGGAACAGCTGTTTCTGGTCAAATCCACATCTGACACATGGAGGATGTTTAAAGACCAACTGTACAGAGTACAGGACAGATATGTTCCAGTAAGAAGGAAGGACAAGGATGGCAAGGTAAGCGAACCTTGGATGTCGAGAGATGTGATGAATTTAATCAAGAAGAAAAAGGAAGCCTATGTAAGGTTTAGGAAGCTAAAATCAAACAGAACCCTTGAGGATTATAAAGAAACTAGAAAAGAAATAAAGAAGGGAATTAGGAAAGCCAGGAGGGGCCATTAAAAGTCCTTGGCAAGTAGGATTAAAGAAAATTCTGAGGCATTTAAAACATTCATCAAGAGCAAGGGGAAAGCTAGTGAGCGGGCAGCACCTCTCAGGGATAAAGGTCTCTGGAGGAGACAACAGTTGAATGTGTGGCTGAGGAGTTGGTGCAGGAGGGAAGGTTTTAGATTTGTGGATCATTGGGATCTCTTCTGGGGAAGGTAGGACCTGTACAGAGAGGACGGGTTACACCTGAACCCAAGGGGGACCAATATCCTTGCAGGCAGGTTTTCTAGGGTGGTTGGGGAGGGTTTAAACTAGTTTGCAAGGGAGATGGAAACCAGAGAGGTAGGTCAGAGGAAGAAGTGGATGTGGAAAAGTCAGATCTAACCTGTAAGGAGGCTTTGAGGAAGGAGAAGCAGAGTATAGAAGTAGAAAGGTGGATAGGCTAAAGTGCA
This sequence comes from Pristis pectinata, assembly GCF_009764475.1. Classification (NCBI taxonomy): domain Eukaryota; kingdom Metazoa; phylum Chordata; class Chondrichthyes; order Rhinopristiformes; family Pristidae; genus Pristis; species Pristis pectinata. Next base: position 46,178,593 of record NC_067412.1, read on the forward strand.
TTTACCTAAATGCAAGAAGTATCAGGAATAAGGGTGATGAACTGAGAGCTTGGATAAGTATATGAGCCTATGATATTGTGGCTCTTGCAGAGACTTAGCTGTCACCAGGGCAGGAATGGATATTGAATATTCCTGGATTTCAGTGTTTTAAAAGGGGTAGGGAGGGGGGAAAGAGGAGGAGGGATGGCATTACTGGTCAGGGATACTATTACAGCTGCAGAAAGGGTGGATAATGTAGAAGGACCCTCTCTAGGGTCAGTATGGGTGGAAGTTAGGAACAAGAAAGGAGCAGTTACTCTACTGGGAGTATTCTATAGGCCCCCCGGTAGCAGTACGGATACTGAGGAACAGATTGGGAGGCAGATTTTGGAAAGGTGCAAGAATAACAGGGTTGTTATCATGGGAGACTTCAACTTCCCAAATATTAATTGGCACCTGCTTAGTGCCAAAGGTTTAGACGGAGCAGAGTTTATTAAGTGTGTCTAGGACGGATTCCCATCACAATATGTTGACAGGCCAACTGGAGGGAATGCCATATTAGATCTAGTATTAGGTAATGTGCCGAGTCAGGTGACAGATCTCTTGGTGGGTGAGCATTTGGGGGAGAGTGACCACCGCTCTCTAACCTTTAGCATTGTCATGGAAAAGGATAGGAGCAGAGAAGACGAGAAGATATTTAATTGGGGAAGGGCAAATTGTGAATCTATAAGGCTAGAACTTGCGAGAGTAAATTGGGATGACATTTTTGAAGGGAAATGTACTATGGAGATGTGGTCGATGTTCAGGGATCTCTTGCAGGATGTTAGGGATAAATTTGTCCTGGTGAGGCAGAGAAAGAATGGCAAAGTGAAGGAACCATGGGTGATAAGAGAGGTGGAACAACTAGTTAGGAAGAAGAAGGCAGCATACATAAAGTGTAGGCAGCAAGGATCAGATAAGGCTCATGAGGAATATGGGGTAGCAAGGAAGGAACTTAAGAAGGGGTTGTGGAGAGCAAGAAGGAACATGAAAAGTAGGGTTAAGGAAAATCCCAAGGCTTTTTTCACTTATGTGAAGAGCAGGAGGATGACGAGAGTACAGGTAGGAATGATTAGAGACAATGGTGGGAAGATGTGCCTGGAAGCTGTGGAAGTGGGTAAGGTTCTCAATGAATATTTCTCCTCAGTATTCACCAAGGAGAGGGGCCTAGATGACACTGAGGACAGTGTTGGTAAGGATAATGTTCTAGAGCATGTGGATATCAAGAGAGAGGATGTGTTGGAACTGTTAGAAAATATTAGGACAGATAAGTCCCCGGGGCCTGACAGAATATTCCCCAGGCTGCTCCGCAAGGCGAGGGAGGAGATTGCTGGACCATTGGCTAGGATCTTTGAGTCCTCGTTGTCCACGGGAATGGTACCGGAGGATTGGAGGGTGGCAAATGTTGTCCCCTTATTCAAAAAAGGTACTGGGATAGTCCAGGGAATTTACAGACCAGTGAGCCTTATGTCTGTGGTGGGCAAGCTGTTGGAAAGGATTCTTAGAGATAGGATCTATGAGCATGTAGAGAATCATGGACTGATTAGGGGCAGCCAGCATGCCTTTGTGAAGGGAAGATCATGTCTCACAAGCCTGTTAGGATTCTTTGAGGAGGTGACCAGGCAGATTGACGAGGGTAGTGCAGTAGATCATGTCTACATGGATTTTAGTAAGGCGTTTTACAAGGTTCCACATGGTAGGTTTCTTCAGAATCTCAGAGGGCATGGGATCCAGGGGGGCTTGGCCATGTGGATTCAGAATTGTCTTGCCTCTAGGAAGCAAAGGGTTGTAGTGGAGGGAGTGCATTCAGATTGGAGGGCTGTGACTAGCGGTGTCCCACAAGGATCGGTTCTGGGACCTCTACTTTTTGTAATATTTATTAATGACTTGGATGAGGGAGTGGAAGGGTGGGTTAGCAAATCGGCAGACAACACAAAGGTCAGTGGTGTTGTGGATAATGTGGAGGACTGTCGAAGATTGCAGAGGGATATTGATAGGATGCAGAGCTGGGCTGACAAGTGGCAGATGGAGTTCAATCCGGAGAAGTGTGAGGTGGTACACTTTGGAAGGACAAACTCCAAGGCGGAATACAAGGTTAATGGCAGGATTCTGGGTAGTGTGGAGGAGCAGAGGGATCTGGGGGTTCATAGCCACAGATCCCTGAAAGTTGCCACACAGGTGGAAAGGGTAGTTAAGAAAGCTTATGGAATGTTAGCTTTCATAAGTCATGGGATCAAGTTTAAGAGCCGCAAGGTAATGATGCAGCTCTACAAAACTCTGGTTAAAACACACTTGGAGTACTGTGTCCAGTTCTGGTCGCCTCATTATAGGAAAGATGTGGAAGCGTTGGAAAGGGTGCAGAGGAGATTTACCAGGATGCTGCCTGGTTTGGAGTGTATGGATTATGAGGAGAGACTAAGGGAGCTTAACCTTTACTCATTGGAGAGAAGGAGGATGAAGGGAGACATGACAGAGGTTTACAAAATATTAAGAGGAATAGGTAGAGTAGACAGCCAGTGCCTCTTTCCCAGGACACCAGTGCTCAATACAAGAGGGCATGGCTTTAAGTTAATTGGGGGGAAGTTCAAGGGGGACGTCAGAGGGAGGTTTTTTACCCAGAGAGTGGTTGGTGCATGGAATGCGCTACCTGGGGTAGTGGTGGAGGCAGGTAAATTGGTCAAGTTCAAAAGATTGTTTGATAAGCATATGGAGGAATTTAAAATAGGGGGATATTGGGAGGAAGGGGTTAGATAGTCTTAGGTGTGGTTTCAAGGTTGGCACAACATGGTGGGCCGAAGGGCCTATATTGTGCTATATTGTTCTATGGTTCTATGGTTGTATCAAATATAGTCAAAGTTGAGCTTATTGTCATATGTGTAAGTGCATTTATGCACAGGTGCAATGAAAAATTTACTTTCACCCGCATCATAGGCACATAACATCAGATATGCAGCATTCCCAAGAAAAACATAAACTGTACACAATTTTTACAAGAGAAAAACACAATGAGAACATAAAAGAATTAGTGCAAAGTGATCAGAGTAGTCATAGTGCTTCTTAACTGTAGTGGTGATTAGGGTTTTGCTGGTTGGTTCAAGAACTGAATGGTTGAATGGAAGTAGCTGTTCTTGAACCTAGTGATGTGGGACTTCTGTACCTGCTGCGTGATGGTAGCTGGTGGAAGATGGCATGACCTGGACAGTGGGGATCTTTGATGATAGATGTTGACTTCTTGAGGCAGCACCTCCAGTAGATACTACCGATGATGGGGAGGGATGTGCCATGATGTCTTGGGCTAAGTCTACTACTCTCTGCAGCTTCTTATGTTCTTGCACACTCAAGTTGCTATACCTGATCATAATGCAACCAGTCAGGATACTTTCAACAGTATGTCTTTAGAAGTTTGTTATAGAGTGTTTGGTGACATGCCAAACCTCCTTAATCTTCTAAGAAAGTAAAGATGCTGGCGCGTCTTCCTTATGATTGTATAAGGAAAGATGGGTCATCTGATATGTTAACACCCAGAAACCCCACAAGAGCTCTGTACAGGTCCAGTTCTGGCCCATTGCACATCCCCTGTTTTAACTGCTCCACACTTGGCAGTAGTGTTTTCGACTGTTGAAGTCTGAAGATCTAAAATTTCCTCCCTCAGAATGCTCTTTGAAGCCTTTCTCTTTAACCAAGCTTTTGCTCTTGCAGCCTGATATCACCTTGTACGGCTCAGCATCAAATTTTGTTTGGAAATTTTCTTGAGAAATGCCATTGGGATATCTTACTACAAAAATAATGCCATTTTAATCCAAATTGTGATTCTTGAGTAGAATGATTGAAGGGACTTAGTACTAAGCTTTGAAAGAAAAAAAAATCATTCACCCTATCTCAAATAAGGACACCCATGACCAATTGTGGCATCCTAATAGAAGAAAGAGTGAAAGTCTTCCTCCATATTGGCATCAGTGTCTTTGGCACATTTGAAAATCTCATAAATGATGGTCCAACAATATCCAGTCAGAATGTTGTCAAATAAGCATTTTGGGGGAAGTAAGAACCTCCAGTTGTTGTGCAAACAGCTTTCTCTGAGGAAGCTGTTTATGTTACTAGATTTGGATCACAGACAAAATTTCACCATATTGATCAAAAGCCAAAGATTATTAATGCTTGATCTATATAGGGGCAGCTGCAATAAATATAATATTTATAAATGTTATAAAAAGGGATGAAACAAGCAGTATACCATTGTTAATCAATATCATCTCCAGTACAAATGGCTGCTTTCAGTCCTTCAGTTTGCTTTTTATTAACAACCTGTAATTTCCATTACAGAATGGAGTTCAATTATCAAACCCTCTCTCAAGGGTATGTTTTAGAACTATAATACCACATAGGAAATCCATGTTGTCTAGCATTTACGGACTGAGCTGTGAGAGGATTATACAAATGTCAATTATGAAGTGTGTGTACAATAACGGGAGTGGAGCAGGGGGACCTTCCATCTAAACCTGTGCTCCAAGATCCTGGGTAAGGTCAGACTATATTGTCTAAACATGCCAATGTGCAGAATGTATATTTTTTTCTACACATTTCTTTTTAATTGTCATTTTCTGAATCGTTGTCATGAGGTTTAGGTTGAGAGCCAGTCATGAACTGGAAATCAGTATGCTTTTATTTTCAGTATGTTAAACTGCACACAGCTGGTCGATAATAAATCCGTGCATTCTACAATTCTATTATAGCACACATTGTTCATTATGGTTGCTTTCTTGATTTAATGCTTTCCACCTCTGTGGAGGTCTTTGGTACTGAATGATAGATGGTCAGAGAAAACCTTTCATCTTTTTGTAGCAAGAACCCTCATAATTTATCGACAGCACACTCATCAAGCTGGTCACAAACATGTGGCTGTGTGCTTATGGTTAAGTCTGTGTCGCTGCCCTGATTTTCTAGCCAGTTGCTTAATTAGACAATGAATTAATGACCCTTGTGCACAGTTGATCTTGATAATGTTTGATATGTCAGGGAATAAATATTAACAAAGGATGTTTTGCACTGTTAAACAAAGTTTATAAATAACCGTTAATCTTAATTTGAGAAGCTTGGAAATTTCTCCCTGATAAGCCACTTCTTGTTAAACTGTGACAAACAAATTCATTGAAACCATCAATTGTTTCCTTAAAAACAAAATTACCTTCTACCTTAGTGGATTAGTCTGCCTTCTATGATTAAGAGATTCCCTCAAAACAGGCTGTCTGAATTTTTAGTTGATTAAATTAATTGCTCTGCATCTAGCTTTGTTTCAGAATCAGGAATTATTAATGACCACAATCTTCCTAAATTCATTTTCTTTTAGAAAGATAGATATATTTTGTTACAATGATCAGAGGAGAAATCAAAAAAAAGGGCATTAAATTTACAAGCATTCCATGAGGATACCGCATGCTTGCTTTACAAGCCCCAGAAGGGTTAAGCGAATAATTTGTCTCTGGTAGATTGATGCCCCAATGTCCATATTTTGGTCACCATAGCAACTTACTGACTAGAGACAGGAAAAATCTTTCCAAGGCTTCACGGCCCAAGAAAAGTCTAAATAATTGCTTTCTCTGTCCTGGGAGACAGCCTTGAAAGACTACCAGTGACGCAAATTGTGATGTTAAATAATGACACAAATGAGAACACCTTAGGAATTTTACGTCAGCATGATTAATATTTAATTTATTCTGATTTCCCCAGTGTTATTATTAGATTTCAATGAGTGACAAAAGATGGAAATGATGCAGGCAGGTGTTTGGGTGTTGGTAACAGAGCCTGTACCCAGGAAGCCTGAAAAATATACATGTTATGTTGCCAAGGGTGAACATATCTCACACATTTTAATTAAAAACGTTAAACCACATCCATCTCTCCTGTCAACAGCTATTAATCAGTGCTTTGAAAAATGGAAAACGCCTTTTCAGAAGAGAAGAATGCTTGTAACTAAAAGAAAGAAGAAGCAAAGTGCAGTTCAAGTGGATTCAAAAATACATCTTTAAAGGGGTGGCATGGTAGCGTAGAGGTTAGCGCGACGCTATTACAGTGCCAGCGATCAGGGTTCGATTCCCCTCACTGTCTGTAAGGAGTCTGTATGTTCTCCTGTGTCTGCGTGGGTTTCCTCCGGGTGCTCCGGTTTCCTCCCACATTCTAAAGAAGTACATGTAGGTTAATTTGGGGTTTAACATTGGCGGCGCGGACTCGTTGGGCTGGAAGGGCCTGTTACCATACTGTAAATAAAATTTAATTAAATTTAATTTAATTAAATCTTGTCTGTTCTATGCTTTGCTGCAGGTTCCTGAACCACCAACACAAAATAAATTAAATATAAGCAAGTAAATTGTTCTTTTGTGTGTATAAACTCTGGAGGTTTTTTGTGGTGTTTGCAAAGCTGTAACCCCACACTTGTTTCAATGTAATAGTAAAATTGTTGTTAAAATAAAGGCACTTGCTGTTATTTAAGTGGAAAATCCCAGAACAATTTAGTCAAGGAAAGATGTGTGATTACATTTAGAAATGAAACAGTTGCTGTTGGAGAAGCTATGCTCAATTTGTTGATTCCCTTATTGTAATGTTACCAGCTCACGCATTCAGCAAATTGTCTTAAAATTATTAAAAGCCCAAGCATGCAAGGAAAAGTATAAATAACACTGGGCACCATAAGCTGACCATTCACAGGAAATTTTGGATCACGGTCTTATTTATCTTGCCATTATTTAATTCTGTTTACCTTTCTTATGAACCAAGCTTCACTGCATTTCTTGTTAATCACACCAACATGCACACAGAGCCTTCATTCACCTCTTTGTCTGATCTTTGGTATAAATTCATTATTTTCATACGTTGTACCTGATATAAAGCTACACACATGGAATAGGCTGTGTACAAGACTCAGTGGTTGATTTTTTTCTGATATAAACAAGCTGGTGGTTCATGAATATGAACATTTTATAACCCTGAATTTCAGCTCCCTTGATAGGTTTCCTGATAGTGTGGGACATTTCAGATCACTTCGCTGAAGCAGGATAAATGCAAATAGCATCTTGACTACACAATGCATTGATGTTCAAGTGAATGATTCACACTACAAAGCCTTGAGGTTTGATATAATATTGTAAATAATTAGTGACTTGTGCTTGGTCGCTTGCATTAATCGTATCATAGAGTAGTGTGTGCACATTGTGCCTAATTGGAACCAAACTCGAAACTTAGTTCCAGTTAGGCCAGGCGATCAAGTTGTTAGTTGACTGTTGCTATCAGATTGTATTGGTCTATAGCTCAAATTGATGCAGGATACCAGATCTGGCTTCTTCAATATCCCTTGTATTATCCACTCTCTGTCAGCTTGATATCAATCAAAGGTCTGCTGACAATATCTTCACCTGCATAAAGTTGCCTTCGCCCTTCACTTCTTTCTTCAGTTCAGGCTACCAGTCTGCTCAAGTTTCAACTATAACATTTTCAACCTCAAATCATTCACAACCTGTCTGATCTTCATAATCTATTCAAACATAACAACCCTCAGAGTGCTTAGGACTCCCCCATTTCTGACCTTTTGTGCATCCCTGTTATAATCAATCCAACATTAGTGCCTTCAGCTGCCTTGGCCATTGCACTAAAATTGTTTTGGGGTCATAGAGTTATAAAGTACAACAGCAGACACAACCCATCCATGCTGACCATGGTGCCTTCCTGAGCTAGACCCATTTTCCTGCATTTGGCCCATATCCCTCTGTAAAAGACTGTGACCATTCACTTTAACTATGCCCCTCATGATTTTATAAACCTCAATAAGGTCACCCCTCAACCTCCTTTGCTCCAGGGAAAGCAGTTCTATCCAGTCTCTCCTCATAATTCAAGCCCTCCAGTCCTGGCAACATCCTTGTGAATCTTTTCTGCATTATCACTAGCACATCCATCCCGTGGTCACCAGACCTGTGCAAAGCACTCAGAAGTGTGGTCTCAGCAATATCTTGCACCGCTGTAACATGACCCAATGGATGAAGGCAAGCATATCGGACACCTTCACCACCCTGTCATTTTGAGGGAACTATGTACTTGTACCCTTAGGTCTCTCTGTTCTACAACACTCCCCAGGGCCCTGCTATTCACTGTGTAAATCCTATCCTGGGTTAACTTCCCAAGTTGCATCAGTTCATAATTTTCTCTGTTACATTCCATTTGCTGCTCCTTTGCTCACTTTCCAAATTGATCTACATCTTGTTGAGTCTCAGACAATCTTCTCCTAAAATACTCCCCTTTTGAAGTGAATCCAACAATCTGGCCAAACTTTTAAACATGGCCTCTTAGTTATTATTCCTAACATCCTCTTCAATGACCTGGTGTCAGTTTGTGCCTGATGAAGCACTTTGGGGGTGTTTCCTGTGTTCATTACATTCTATCCATGCTGTTTACCATGAAGGTCCTGAAAATAGCATTAGGATCTCAATTTCCATTTCATTCCACCAAATACCTAGAGGAGGAGGCAACCCTGGATAACTGGGGTAAGAAATTTATATATTTTAAAAGCAAAACATTGCAGATGTTGAAATTAAAGTAAAGCAGAAACAGATGCTGGAAATCATCCATGGACTCAGTCTACCCTACTTGCTGCCTCACTAAAGCAGTCCACATCATCAAAGACCCCTCCTACCCCGGACATCCTCTCTTCTAACCCCCTCCCATTAGGCAGAAGATACAAACGCCTGAAAGCAAGTACCACCCAGGCTCAAGGACAGCTTCTGTCCCACTGTTATAAGACTATTGAATGATTCCCTAGTACAATAAGACAGACTCGACCTCACTTTCTCTGTAACTGTAACACTTTATTCTGCATTGTGTTATAGATTTCTCTTGTTCTACCTCAATGCACCGTTGTAATTAAATGATCTGTATGGATGGCATGCAAAGCAAGTTTTTCACTGTATCTCAGTACATGTGACAATAATAAACCAACTTACCAGATAGTTAACAGTTTAGGCAGCATTTGTGGAGTGAGAAACAGAGAAAACAATTCAGATTGTTGACCTGAAACTGCTGAAAGGCCAAGGTTCTGAAGCGTTACCTCCACAGCATGAACACTGCATACAGTTCTGGTCACCATGTTGCAAGAAAGATATGATTGCAGGGTGATGCAGAGGGATTTTCCAGGATTGGAATTGGAATTGGTTTATTATTGTCACAGGTACAGTGAAAAGCTTTTGTTTGCATGCGTCCATACAGATCATGCCATCGAAGTAGGTAAAAGGAAAAAAGTGTTGCAGTTACAGAGAAAGTGCAGTGCAGGTAGACAAATAAAGTAGACTTGAACATTTTAGCCATGTGGTAAGATTGGATGGGGTTATATTCTTTGGAGGTAAAGCTAACTGAGGTATATAAGATTATGAAGGGTCTTGGGAGAGTACATAGAGAAATGTTTATTTTCCTTAACAGTAAGGTAAAAAATACAGGTGCCATGTGTTTAAAGTAACTGGTGGAAAGATTAGAGGGGAGTTGAGCAAAATCTCTTTCACCCAGAGGGTCGGAATGTGTCTGCGTCTCTCTGATAACAGAAACACTCATCACATTAAAACGTGCTTGTATTTGAACTAAACGAATGGTAACCAAAAGGCTGTGGACCAACTTCTGAAAGGTTAAGTAGCTAAGGACATGTTGGGCCAAACACTTCCTCTGTGTCAAAAATGTTTTGTGATTCTTGTCTAGACTAAAGCTGAAGGTAGCTGCAACAAATTGCCATCTAGTGTGCAGAACGGAGGTCACAGATACTCTGCACTTCAATTCACTCTTGCAAAAGAGCAGCAACCAGAAAGAACACAGATCTTCAGGACAATGGCACAGTTCCTCATGGTGCAAGTATCATTGATCACAGAGTCACTTTGTGTGCAAAATATATAAGTTCCGAGAGGGATTTTGTTCTCAAGATCCAGCTGGAATGTGATGATGCACATTGATCCATGTAGGTCATTGCCTGATATCGAGTCAGCAGTCACAGTGCATTCATTCTGCAGCTATCTCCTGTCCATCTGCAGTTAAATTGCAAGAGGTCTCTGGGCATCGAGGGTTATTTGCTGATGATGTGACTCATATACCTAGTGGGAATTATTGGGCAGCTTGCACACAACAACAGCCACACTACATACAAAATGTGACAGTGTAACCCGCAGGCTTGGTGGAATAAAGGATTTTACTGAGTGGGTCCTGTTACTGCACTCACTGTTTCAGATCTGGAGTGGAAGCAAGTCCCAAGGTAGGGGAGTCTAAAACTAGAGAGTGTAGATTTAAGGTGAGAAGGAAAAGATTTAAAGAGGACCCGAGAGGCATGTTCTTTGGACAGAGGCAAGTGGGTATTGGAAAGGAACTGCCAGAAGAAGTGGTAGAGGTGAGTATAATTACAACATTTAAAAAACATTTGGACAGATTCAAGGAACGAAAAGGTTTGGAAGGATATGGGCCAAATGCAGGCAAATGGAACTAGCTCAGGAAGGCATTTGGTCGGCATGGACAAGTTAGGCCAAAAGGCCTGTTTTCATGCTCTGTGACTCTATGATTCCAAGTCATCCTCATCCTTGAGGGACTGTCTGACTGAGAAGAGAAAAGGCTAGCAGCAACTGCAGAATTGTATTCCTCTGCAATTGTAACCCCATGGCCTTGCATGTACTTAGCCAATTATTAATATCAAGCTTGGAGACCAATCCTGGTCCATTGAGAAGTGTCATGTACAGGCCAGGGGCAACACTGGGTAAAATAGCTGAAGTAAAACAAAACATGCCAGAAATAGTCAGCAGGTCAAACAGCATCTGTGGAGAGAGGAAAAAAGCTAATCTTTCAGCTCAATAATCTTGAACCAGAACTGATGAAAGATCATCAATATGAAATATTTACTGTGTTTCCCTCTCCATAGCTGCTGCCTGGCCTGCTGAGTATTTCCAAAGTTTTCTGTTTCATTTTGCATTTCCAGTATCTGTGGTGTTTTCCTCCTGAAATTGAAGCTGAGGATACAAAGTGCAGGCAAAGTATCAAAAGCAACATGCTGTATAAAGAGTTAAGTGATCCTGCTAATAATGGATCAAGTCAAAGTTCAACAATTCTGCCAATTTCACATATAAATGGTGATGGACAATTACACACCTATTATTAAGATGAGGCTCCTCTCATTGCCATTCTCAATATTGGAAGAGCCCAGCTCATGAACATAAAGAGCAAAGTAAAGCAACTGCAAGTATCTTCATCTAGAAGTTCGAGTAGTTGATTACTTTGGCTTCCTCAGGAGGACCCGCCACCATAGAAGGTATTTTTCAGCCAATTCAATTTACTCTGAAAAACAAATGAGCAGTCTGATACAGTAAATGTTATGGTCCCTCACAACATCTGAGCAAAAGTGTTAAAGTTTTATGTTGCAGATCTAATCATTAGTTGTGCTTTTTCAAGTTTTATCAAGTTACAGACTCTCATCTACCTGACAATGTGGAAATTTCCCCAAGTGTGCCAAACTTAACCAGATAAGCGACATTAACAGTATGTCCAAAACTCCAGTGGTTCACCGTCTCAAGGGCAGTTAGTACTGGGCTATGAATGCTGATTTTGTTAGCTTGCTGTATATGAATAAATTAAAACATAATGTACATATCTCCATTTGCTCCCTGTCACACTGATCTATGTCTTCACACAAACAGGTCTATGGATATCTGCACCTTCTGTTCATAAAATGTATAACACATTATGCCAGCATTTATGCTCTCCATGGCCCCTCTCACCTTACTTCATCTAAATCCTGTCTTCCTCATATTCCTATCTAGTGCCCCCTAAATGCCTTTATGCTATTGACCCTAAGAGCTTCATATGATATCATGTTGCACATTCCAAACTCTCTTTGGTTCGGGCAATTCTGCCGGCCCCAGTCCATCACAGGGTGATATAAACTGAGGAGTGGGATGTACAGGAAGATGCTGGGCATTTTGAGACAGGAGACAAGGAAACAGTTCAGTGTTGCCTCTGTGCACTCCACCCAACATACCTGCACATACAACTGCAAGCAAACTAACTGAGGTCATCTGTGGCATTGTAGCCATTTACTCAGTTTGCTAGTATATTGAGTTATTCATTGTTAACAGGCTGTATATTGGTGTACCAGAATCCTTTAAGGCTCTCATAGAGGCTTCTGTTTCAGAGGTGATAAAGTATCATATCTGTACCATCTACCACCTTGGGCTTTTCACATTCTTGCCAAACGGAAAAAGATGAGGACCTGGATCTACCGCTCTCCAGGGTCCTTGGGGAAACTCAGGGCAAGTGGTTCATTCCTTCAAATCTGGCCAGCAGTATTTTGCAGTAATATCATGCTGATAAATATTGTGGCTCATAGGATTAATCTGAACAACCAGAGGCAAAAATATTTTGGCCATTAGTAAGTGGGAGGATACCTGTTTCTTGGAGTGTGCCTGCAGTGGCTCAGTGAGCCTTTATTTTATCTCTGATAATTATGCCTTTGAAAGTCACTGGAATTTTGTAAGGTATAGCAATAACAACAAGGATAAAAGTATTGTTTTGCAATGGGGAATGCATGCCAATTTCCTGTGATGATGCTTCACTGTCCTTGGATTTGGAAGTGCTTTTAGTCCACCTTCTTCCTGGCCCTTGAATGGATAAAGAACTCCTTTTATACCACGATATTCATTCTCAAAACTGTTTCAGATCCAACTAATGTAACCCAGGCAACATGCTGCAGGAAATCTGAAGCCAATAGAAGTCAGCACAGGGTCTGCATTAAATTCATCTTTGCATTGAGCTGTACAATTTGAGAAAGGGGAACTGAGCACACGGTCATGTTTTTTGTTGAGTATTACGCTGATATTGGCCAATTCTATTGTAAAGAACTGGATCTATTCTTGGAGTCTGTCTTTACCAAGTTATCTATAATCAATCAACATAATCCCAGGTAAACTTCTGACAGAGAAATCTGTCTAAAATATCCTTGTCCTATTATTCTTCACCACAACTTTGTTTTAATATTTTTCTAATAACCTCAATAATTTCTCCAATTTTTTTCAATATTTTCTGAAATTTACCAGTAAGTTTTCCTGAAAACTTCCTCCCAAAGTCCAAGAAAGCTTTTATAGATGAGCAATGTTTGTTTTTAGATACATGCACATGATAACATAATTTCAAATGTTTGGACAAACCACATTAATCAAATCCATATCACATAATTCATGCTGAGAAATAACTTGATGAAATTGTTTGAACCTGGTTATATATGGTCTTCCTCACCTACACTTGTCTGTATTGAACCAAATTCAGATCTTCCCATCCAGTGGAAAATTTTAGTCTCTTGGCTATAGAATGTAATTTGATCTCTGCCCTGTGAGCGATTACATCAAATGATTCTGTCAGTGAAAGGGGCACTGAACAAAAGGATCAAGCCAAACAGATGAATTTACAATTGTTCATTTAGAAGGCATGTGCTTGGTCACACACCCACCATTCATTTCCATCGCTTTGTGTGCCCTCATTGAGAACATAAGTATACCCACGAAGCAATACAGGATTAGGATGTAAATTTCAACCACACTTTAAAACAATGGACAATGTGACCCTTCCTGTGTACACCCTACCACCTATTAACTGTTTAGCAACCATCCCCCATTTTGAGCAGGTGGTGAAGCAGAGATTAATTCTGAAATGTTTAATGGCTCGGCCATTAATTGGAGGGTATGCAGTGGATCAGGAGATGCTTCCTGGAAAGCAGGACTGGAGAATATTGATGAGGAATTACAAAGCTTGAGCTGTTTGTTGACGAGAAGTCAGTGAGCATTGATATATCCCTCCTTTCACCAGTCCTTGCACTGAACTAGAAAGTTCAATCACCTTTGCTGCCATCCTACTTTTACCTTCACATGGTTCATTCTCAAACTCTTCCCTTCCTTTCCTCTGCTTCTCTACCTCCATTTCAGGACCCTGGTATAGTACACCCATGGATTCCCACAGCTATCTTGACAACACTTCCTTTCACCTGCTTCCTATGGACTCCATTCCACTTTTGCTCCCATCCTTTGTCTTCCCACAAAGAACCAGGACTGGGATTCCCTTATCCCAACCTTGCACAACAGTGTAGACACAAAGGATAAAGAGGACAAGAGTGGGAGTCAAGGAGAATTAAAGTGAGGTGCAACTGGAAACTTGGTGTCATGTTGTGAACTGAACAGAGATGTTGTGTAAAGCACACAGCTGATTTCCATTCGGTTTCCAGTGCTGAGGAGACTACATTGTGAGTATCTCACAATATACTAAATTAGAAGCAAGCTGCTGGATCACCTGGGAGAATGTTTGTTGGTAAGAAGTCAGTGAGCATTGATATATCCCTCCTTACTTTTCTGTGTGTCTATGAGATGCTCATATTCTCCCATTCCCACCTCCTTCAGACCAACCTTCTATCACTTTTTTGCTACCCTCTTTCATCTTGTCATAGAGTCATAGAGTTAGGCAACAAGGTAGCAGGCCCTTCAGCCCAACTCATCCATGCTGACCCAAGGTGCCTTCCTGAGATAATCTCATTTGCCCGCATTTGGCCCATATCCCTCTAGTCCTCTCCTATCCAAGTACCTGTCTTTTAAACATTCCAATTGTACCTGGCTCTACTGCTTCCACTGGCAGCTCATTCCATATACTCACCACCTTCTGTGCGATGAACTTGCCCATCAGGTGCTTTTTAAATCTTTCCCCTCTCATATTAAACCTATGCCCACTAGTTACTCCCCTACCCTGAGGAAAAGACCGTGACCATCCACCTTATAAATATACCTCATTGTGCTATAATTCGTTCTGTCATTCAATCTCCACTGCCTTCACTCTTATCACAGACCATACCTTGCATTATATCTGCCTCTTCCCCCTTCTCTGCACCTTCGATACACCTTGTCTCTAATTTTATCTTGTTCTGATGACAGATCTGGCGAAATAACATTGTTCCTCTCTCCATAGATGCCATCTATGGCTGAGTATTTCCAGCATTTTTTGATTTTCATTTCAGATTTACATCACCTTTTGGTAGAAGCCACTCATAACTTTTTCACTCTTGAGTTCTCAGTCCAGGGCACTGGTGAATTACAAATGGGAGGTCAGAGTGGCTTTTCAGCAGGTATGTGCAGCATTTTAAATGCCTGTCAAGCTCTGCAGGAAGGGTTAAAATTGCTCCCATTAATCCCATATGACTGTGGAAGTAGTCTGCAGCTGAATATGAGGAAACCTTTATCTTCTCATGCCTGAATGTCTGCTGATAGCATTTAATTATTGCAGATGAAATGTGAGAACAGGAAATTACGAACATTCTACAAGACAAGAGGGCACTGAGCCAGTAATGTGTCAAAGTAGTCGATGACTCAGTGCCTCAGACCATTGTAACGTCATCCTGCTAACGTCTATCAACATTTTATGAATGAGAGTACATGTTTGACCTTTTAGCTACAATATATACACTATTTAAGATATAGATGTAGGTTTTAGGTTTACAGATGGACTGAAACGATCAGGATGTGTCCTGCACACAAACAAACACCAAAAGATATAGATCTATATATTTATCAGAACACAAACAAGCAACTTCCTTATTCAATTTGTGAGTACAGGTCACACTCAATGAACAGAGATAGCTGCTCTCAATGGGACGACACTCTATTTCAAAGCAAGTTTCCTTTAATTCTGGTAAACGCACACGGCGTTATAATTGCAGGTGCTTATACTTCTATGTAAACAGTGCTTTCTTCCACCTCCCATCTGTTATTCTGTTCTTGCTCCAGGGAGTGCACAAGTAGTTTAAGTCTGCAAAGCCAGATATCTCAGGAGATCCAATCGCCAGCAGAAAGATATTTAGTGCCATGGAATATTGTCAGAGAAACAAAGTTAGGATAGTTTTTCTTTGATTTTGAACAAAGTGGCTAAGTATTAAACAGCTTCTTGCTCCACAGCCAGGTACAGACGCTCCTCTTGATGCTGATGACACTGTTATGCAACCTATTTGAACATAGAAGCAAGTTGTTGCTGGGGAAAACAGCATTCATCCTGTATCTTACTGGATACATTTATTGCTGCCTCATCAAAACAGGGTGTTGCCTATGACTGCCCAGAGTCTGTCCTTGAACAATATGCTTGACTTCAGAAGCAGTGTATACAATGTGGACATGCTACAATACCACACATTTAGCATGTATAACCATAAACAAATTCTAACCCTAGGCTTAGCTTCTGCTCCACAGCAGAAAATAGGCATCATAAAGCATCCATATAACTGGGTTACACAGTTGATGGCTTGAGAGCATTTAAGATTCCCGCTGAAATATTCACCTGCTGTAAAATGTTTGGTTTAAATATAAAATGTTGGGCAGTGCCTGGATGTTGTTTCATTCTGCTATATCTTCAGCACTCTTCTGCATTCTCACAGAATCCAGTAAGGCATGTTGTATGTAAAATTAGAAGCTCAGTTTAAGGACTCTGAAGACAAGTCTAAAATGTAAGTGCTTTTGTTGCTCTGATGTCAGAAAATAATTCATTGGCAATAGATAAACACCTGCTTAACTATTTTTGTTTCAAGATAACTTGGTATGAAAGGAATATTTAATAAATTTTTAGCTGGTAAACAGGGAGAAAATTTTTCAAATTTATAGAATCAACCTGATTTTCATTTCATTGCCTAAATTAAGAACAATTTTGACTCTTAGATCATAGAACAGTACAGCACAGGATCAGGTCCTTTGGCCCATGATGGCTGTGTTGACCATGAGGCCAATTTAACCTGCACATCTGCCTGCACATGGTCTATATCCCTCCATTCCCTGCCTGTTCACGTGCTTGTCTAAATGCCTTTTCAATGTTGCTGTCGTATCTGCTTCCACCACCTCCCCTGGCAGCAAGATCCAGGCCTATATCACTCTCTGTGTAAAAACTTGCCTCACAAATCTTCTTTAAACTTTCTCCCTTTCACCTTAAAGCTCTGTCCTCTAGTATTTGACATTTCCACCCTGGGAAAAAGAGTCTGACTATCTGCCTTCTCTATGCCTCTCATAATTTTATAAACTTCTGTCAGGTTGCCCTTCAGCCTCCACCGTTCAGGGAAAACAATCCAAGTTTGTCCACCCTCTCCTTATAGATACATTAAACCTTTCCTTTTCTGCCCTTCTTCTGTCCTCTGGATCATATCCACTCTCAGCCCTAAAATATAATTTCTAGACCCTCAATAATTTGCATCCTCTCCATTTCCTCAGGCTCTTGGATTGTATCCTATCCATATTCATAGGGTTAACCACATAGAAATAGGCCCTTCAGCCCAGCACATCCATGTCAGCCATCACGCCTACTTACATTCATCCCACTTGCCTGCATTATTTCCATATCCCTCTGTGCTCTGCCTGTCCACGTGCCTCTTAAATGTTCCTACCTCCACCACCTCGTCTGGCAGCACATTACAGATACCAACTACCTTTGGTGTGAAAACTTTATCCCTCAGATCCCCTTTAAACCTCCTCCCTCTCACATCAAACCTATGCCCTCTGGTTTTAGACACCCCTACCATGGGAGATAGACTCCATCGGCCCCATCTAAGCCTCTCATAATTTTATATACCTTGATCATGTCACCTCTCAGCCTCCTTTGCTCCAGAGATAGGAGTCTGGGATGTGACATGACAGAGGTATGTAATCCTACTTTCCCTGTAGCCCTACAAAATTTTAACTATATATCTGATTCTCCTTTGAAAGTTACAGATGAATCAGATCCCCACATCCTTTCATTCACACAACAAATTTTACCAAATTTTACCACTCATTACTGGCTCCCTATGACGGAAACAGTTTATCGTTGCACATTCTTCCGAAAGCCTTTGTAACTTTTAACATTCTACTGAATCTCCCCTAACCTGTTCTGGCCTCATCACGTAAAGCTCTGATGTCAATATTAATAATGCATCTTCCTCCAAATCACTGGAGGCACTTCATTCAGTTCATCATTATTCCATAACATGCACACTCTGTAGGAGCCAGAGATTTCTCCCCTTTCATTCACTAAAAATCTCTTACAGTTAAATCATATCTGGCCATCTTTAAATCAGTTTGTGCTTAAAAATGTGCTTTGTAACCTTTGAAAACCTGACTGAACCCATTTAGTGGCCCTACAATAGGTGGTAGAGGGGGTGGGGAAGGTTGCATTAGTGTCTTTGGATCCAATATACTGTAAGTGGCTAGCTGAACTTGAATATGTTAGGGTGTGGCGGCCTGCACATGCAGGACTCGAACCGCCATCAGGAGCTGCGGGCTGACACGCGGTAGCACGTTTGGAACAATCCATTCAGGGTGGACCCTCCGGGGCCAGTCGGACTCCACATCTGCCCCATGGGTTGCAGGGGCCCATGGGATGGGAGATTTAAGTGTGGACAAGTTGGGCTGAAGGGCCTATTTCCATGCTGTATTACTCTATGGCTATGATCTTATGATCTGACCTAATAATTAGATGGATGACACATCCATTCAAACAGCTAAAATAAATGCTCTGTCTGGCTGTGGCTTGGTTGTCAACACATCTGGCTGTGACTTGTGACTTGATCAACAGTGGGGGCTCCATATCGTTGTCATCAGCCAGGCTAATGGGGGCATCTTTTGTTAACTGGCAGCCACTCCTAGTGAGGTTGCAGATACAAACTGGAAGTGGATGTTGGATGGCTGGAGTATCACATCATAATGTCAGCTCACAGGGAACTGGAAGCAACCCAGGAAGAAATAAGTAAAGAAAATGCTGGAGATACTCAGCAGATCAGTCAGCATCAGTGGAGAGAAAGAAGATAATATTTCAGGACAATAAAATTTCATTAGAACTGAAACATTGATTCTGTTTCTTTCTCTAGGGAGGTTGTTGACTATCTCAAATATCATCTGTTTTTTATGTCATTTTTTTGCCTGTTCTTATTTTGCTAAGTATATGAAATTGATGATACCATGTCCTTGTGGGAAGCCAAACAGAGATGTGTCTCTCTATATCTGCTCATTTAGTTGGTGATCATGAGTGAAGCTTGCATTGCTTACAGCACCAGAAGACAAGCAACCTGTCACCTACCACCAGCACTTTTGTGCCGCTGCCTGTGTGATCTTCGAGTGACTCCATTTGTGGAAGCTACTGGATTCTGATCATCTAAACCTCCCCAGGCATCCATTACCTAAGTGCACCAGAGTGTATAGTGGTGCAGGCTGTGGCTCATTAATTGCACACTTTAATGCTGGTGTTTTTCACAGCCATTTGTAGCCATCAGGTCCAGCTGGTCCAATCTCTTTTAGGAGGCTGCAGATATTTGGCCCAACCTGATGGAACAATCTCAGCAAATGGAGGCACTGTTTCTTCCAGGGATCAAGACACAAGGTCTCTTTCTGTAGAACCCTGGTGCAGGGATAGATCCTCCTCTGAGCTTGATCCCTTTCTCTCCTCTGCTGTCCATCTGCATCTTCCTCTATTGTACACACTGATGATGCCCGTTATCCACCTCATCCAGAATCCCATCAAAAGCAGCCATGGAGTCACCCTCACTGATTTTCTCTCTAAGATGTGAAAGCTTCTTTATCAGGGAGTGGTGACAATGTGGGACCCATAATAATCAGGGAATAGGTAATGTCAAATTAGATAGATTCATTTAAGAGAAAGCCAGGTAAACAGACATGGAAACAAGGTTATGGTCGTAATTGGATGAGTAGGGTTAGGAAGAGGCTTGAATTGAGCATAAACACCAGAATAGGCCAACGAGACAGCAGTCCATTGTCACATATTCTTTTTAAGAAATATTCTCTTATATCTTGATCAGAGGGAAGTAAGAAAGCAATCCTTTAGTTATATCTGAATTCCTGACATTTAACCATTCCACTCAATCCTGCCTCGGTTTTAGTGTTGTTACCTGAACTCAAGAATTCCTTGAATGAGGAAGTAATTTTATCGTTATATGTTTAAACATAATAATCATTGACCCATCTTGACTCAATAGTTTACTTGGGCACATTAAAGATTGTGTGATTAAACTGGAACTAAGCAGGTTCAGACTGTTTGAGGTTAGGTTTTGTCATTTGCCATTTTAACACCCACTGACCCCATCCTAGATATCACAGAGGGTCAAGGGCATACGCAGTAAGGGTGGAAAAAGATAGTAAAGGCTCACAAAGCAACACAACACAGTGCTCTTTTAGAAAATTTATTAAGACATTAGATGTTACATGAAATTACCAAAAGAATGATGCAAAATCTATTGTAATATGACCTCTGTATTCTGTACCTTACACAGTTTTAACCCTTGACTGTAACTTATGGCATATACATATATACATTGACCCTTCTTTCTTCAAAAAAAGTGCTGGAGAAACTTAGTAGGTCAGGCAGCATCCATGGAAGGAGATCCATGAAGGGTCTCGGCCCGAAACGTCAACTGTTTTCACCCTCCATGGATGCTGCCTGACCTGCTGAGTTCCTCCAGCACTTTTTATGCATTGTTCCAGATTCCAGCATCTGAAGAATTTTTTTGCATCCCCCCTTTCTTCATATGTGCACTTTCCTTGCAAGCTAACCTTTAACTATAAATCTTAATTACCTTTCGGCCCTAGATGTCCTTGGAGAGAACCTGACAACCATTCAGAACATGATTCCAAAAATCTTCCCCAAGGCTTCCTTAGTTATAACCCCAGAAGCACACTCATAACAATTTGATTGACACAGTCATCCCTTTTAATTGGACCATTTTCATCCGGTTTGCCTGCTGCAAGACCAGGAATTGCTGGGTACAGGAAGGTTTAATGTCGAACATCAAAGATGCCTTTTTGCAGGAAAGGTTTGAGTTTATCTGAATGACAAAAGTTGTTAATAAGTGGTCCTCTAATACTTACATAGGTAATGTTGCTGCCTCACAGCTCCAGTAACCCAGGTTCAATTCTGACCTCCAGTCTCGTTTGTGTGGATCTTGCACATTCTCCTTATAATTCAGAGAACAGCCAGAGGTCGTGGTACATATTGGTACCAACGACATAGGTAGGGAAAGGAATGAGGTCCTGAAAAAAGACTACAGAGAATTAAGAAGGAAGTTGAGAAGCAGGACCTCAAAGGTAGTAATTTCTGGGTTTCTGCCTGTGCTAAGTGACAGTGGGTATAGGAACAGATTAAGGAGGAGGTTAAATGCGTGGCTGAGGGATTGGAAAAAGGAGCAGGGATTCAGATTTCTGGATCACTGGGGCCTCTTTTGGGGCAGGTATGACCTGTTCAAAGAGGACGGGTTGCACTTGACTCCCAGGAGGACCAATATCCTGGTGGGGAGGTTTGCTAAAGCTACTGGGGAGGTTTTAAACTAGAATTGTTGGGGGGTGGGATCAGAACTGGAGAGACTGGGGAAGAGGTGTTTGGCTCTCAAATAGAGAAAGCTAGTAGTAGGTATGATAGGCAGGTGATAGAGAAGGGACGTGCTCAGACAGGTTTGAGATGTGTCTATTTTAACGCAAGAAGTATTGTGAACAAGACAGATGAGCTTAGAGTCTGGATCAATACTTGGAGCTATGATGTGGTGGCCATTACGGAGACTTGGATGGCTCAAGGACTGGAATGGTTACTTCAAGTGCCGGGTTTTAGATGTTTCAGAAAGGACAGGGAGGGAGGTAAAAGAGGTAGGGGAGTGGCACTGTTGATCAGAGATAGTGTCATGGCTGCAGAAAAGGTGGACGCCGTGGAGGGACAGTCGACGGAGTCTCTGTGGGTGGAGGTTAGGAACAGGAAGGGGTCAATAACTTTACTGGGTGTTTTTTATAGGCCGCCCAATAGTAACAGGGATATTGAGGAGCAGATAGGGAAGCAGATCCTAGAAAGGTGTGAGAATAAGACAGTTGTTGTGATGGGGGATTTTAATTTCCCAAACATTGATTGGCATCTCCAGACAGTGAGGGGTTTAGATGGAGAGGAGTTTGTTAAGTGTGTTCAGGAAGGATTCTTGACACAATATGTAGATAGGCCTACAAGAGGAGAGGCTGTGCTTGATTTGGTATTGGGAAATGAACCTGGTCAGATGTCAAATCTCTCAGTGGGTGAACATTTTGGTGATAGTGATCATAATTCTATCTCCTTTACATTAGCACTGGAGAGAGATAGGAACAG
The DNA here is from genome assembly GCF_009764475.1 of Pristis pectinata. Classification (NCBI taxonomy): domain Eukaryota; kingdom Metazoa; phylum Chordata; class Chondrichthyes; order Rhinopristiformes; family Pristidae; genus Pristis; species Pristis pectinata. Next base: position 46,200,781 of record NC_067412.1, read on the forward strand.
ACAGACTAGAAAGGTGTTTACTTGGAGTAAAGGAAATTAATTATGAGGCTCTCAGGCAGGAAATTGGAAGCTTAAATTGGGAACAGATGTTCTCAGGGAAAAGTATGGAAGAAATGTGGCAAATAGTCAGAGGATATTTGTGTGGAGTTCTGCATAGGCATGTTCAAATGAGACAGGGGAGTCACGAGAGGATACAGGAACCGTGGTGTACAAAGGCTATAATAAATCTAGTCAAAAGGAAAAGAAAAGCTTACAAAAGGTACAGAGAGCTAGGTAATGTTTGAGATCTAGAAGAGTATAAGGCTAATAGGAAGGAGCTTAAGAAGGAGATTAGGAGAGCCAGAAGGGGGCATGAGAAGACCCTGGCGGGCAGGATTAAGGAAAACCCCAAGGCATTCTACAGGTGTGTGAAGACCAAGAGGATAAGATGCGAAAGAATAGGACCTATCAAGTGCAGAAGTGGGAAAGTGTGTATGGAACTGGTAGAAATAGCAGAGGTACTTAATGAATAATTTATGTCAGTATTAACTACGGAAAAAGATCTGGGGGAATGGTGTGGGGACTTGCAGTGGGCTGAAAAGCTTGAGCATGTAGATATTAGGAAAGAGGAGGTGCTGAAACTTTTGGAAAGCATCAAGTTGGATAAGTCGCAGGGACCAGATGAGATGTACCCCAGGCTGCTGTGGGAGGCGAGGGAGGAGATTGTGGAGCCTCTGACAATGATCTTTGCATCGTCGATGGAGACGGGAGAGGTTCCGGAAGATTGGAGGGTTGGGGATGTTGTTCCTTTATTCAAGAAGGGGAGTAGGGATAGCCCAGGGAATTATAGACCAGTGAGTCTCACCTCAGTGGTTGGTAAGCTGATGGAGAAGATCCTGAGAGGCAGGATTTATGAACATTTGGAGAGGTATAATATGATTAGGAATAGTCAGCATGGCTTTGTCAAGGGCAGGTTCTGCCTTACGAGCCTGACTGAATTTTTTGAGGATGTGACTAAACACATCGATGAAGGGAGAGCAATAGATGTAGTGTATATGGATTTCAGCAAGGCGTTTGATAAGGTACCCCATGCAAGGCTTATTGAGAAAGTAAGGAGGCATGGGATCCAAGGGGATTCAGTGTGGATGCAGAACTGGCTGGCCCACAGAAGGCAAAGAGTGGTTGTTGAAGGGTCGTGTTCTGCATGGAGATCGGTGACCAGTGGTGTACCTCAGGGGTCTGTACTGGGACCCTTCCTCTTTGTGATTTTTATAAACGACCTGGATGAGGAAGTGGAAGGGTGGGTTAGTAAGTTTGAGGATGACACAAAGGTTGGGGGTGTTGTGGATAGTTTAGAGGGCTGTCAGAGGTTACAGAGGGACATAGATAGGATGCAGAGTTGGGCTAAGAAGTGGCAGATGCAGTTCAACCTGGATAAGTGTGAAGTGGTTCATTTTGGTAGGTCAAATATGATGGCAGAATATAGTCTTAATAGTAGGACTCTTGGCAGTGTGGAGGATCAGAGGGATCTTGGGGTCCGAGTCCATAGGACGCTCAAAGCAGCTGTGCAGGTTGACTCTGTGGTTAAGAAGGCATATGGTGTATTGTCCTTCATCAAGCGGGGAATTGAATTTAGGAGCCGAGAGGTATTATTTGCAGCTATATAGGTCCCTGGTCAGACCCCACTTGGAGTACTGTGCTTAGTTCTGGTCGCCTCACTACAGGAAGGATGTGGGAGCCATAGAAATGGTGCAGAGGAGATTTACTAGGATGCTGCCTGGAATGCAGAGCATGCCGTATGAAAGTAGGTTAAGGGAACTCGGCCTTTTCTCCTTGGAGCGACGGAGGATGAGGGGGGACCTGATAGAGGTATATAAGATGATGAGAGGTATTAATCAGGTAGATAGTCAGAGGCTTTTCCCCAGGGCTGAAATGGTGGCCACAAGAGGACATAGGTTTAAGGTGCTGGGGAGTAGGTATAGGGGAGATGCCAGGTTTTTTACTCAGAGAGTGGTGAGTGCATGAAATGGTCTGCCGGCAACGGTGGTGGAGGTGGATACGATAGGGTCTTTTAAGAGACTGTTGGATAGGTACATGGAGCTGAGATAAACAGAGGGCTATTTGTAAACCTAGTAATTTCTAAGGTAAGGACATGTTTGGCACATCTTTATGGGCCGAAGGTCCTGAATTGTGCTGTAGTTTTTCTATGTTCTATGTTCTAATTGTGCGGGATTTCCCTGGGTGCTCCAGTTTTCTCCCACATCCCAAAGACATACTGGTTGGTAGTTTAGTTCACTTCTATAATCTACACCTAGTGTAGGAGGGTGACATAAGAATTATGGTGAAGTTAAAGGGTATGTGAGGGGTAATTGGTTACAGGGACATAGGACTGATGGGACTGCTGTAAGATGCAGCAGAGACTTGATGAGCCAAATACCTTCCTTCTATCTCATAAGGAAAAGTGAAATGAAATAAACTGTTGAGGACAAGGACAACATAATGGCACAGTTAGAAGAGGTGCTCTTCACAGCTCCAGTGACCCAGTTTCTATCCTGACCTCTGGTGCTGTCTGTGTGGATTTGGTTTGAAGGGGTTAAAGCTGATCAAGGTTTTCGGTATAATAAAAGAAATGGAGAGTTAAATAGTGAACAGCTCTTCCCCTCAGTGGAAATCCTAAAAGACGTAAAACACTGAAGTGTCCAAAAATTTAAAATGCATTCAGAAAAGCATATTCACATCTCAAACTAATGTTGTTGAAAGACTTCGGAATATCAGTTGATGACGCATCAATTCAAGATGCTTAAAAGGAAGTTGAATATTTGCTTGGAAAGTAAGTACATTAAGAGATATAAATAGGACTATTTATTGAGAAATAGGGTTATAAGGGCTACTATTATGGTTAAGCAAATATTGGAGAAGATACAATTTATCAAACTTCCTACTCTTGTCCCTATTTGAGCTGAGGTCCATGGTGACACATCAGAAGCACCAGAACAAAGATGCATAAGATGTCATTTCATAGGAATACATTAACAAGATACAGTGTCCAGAGGGATGGACTTGACTGGCATGATTATTAGTGATAAATTTATTTCTAAACAGCTGGAAATGTAGTCAAAAGTTACATACATTGAGGAGAAAAGTACAAATACTGAATAAACTGAATATATTGAAGTTCCTAGAGAAGATTTAAATAAATTGTTTTTCTCCAATACGAAATCTACCAGTATTTTTTGAAAACATACAGGCTGTAACATCAGTAAATAAAGGAGTGTATTTTTCTACAACAAATAGCCATAGGGTTTATATAATTCTGCAGGTAATTCACCTGACACATGGTGATTTTATATTAATCAGATTTACATTAGTTTTTGGTATTCATACTTTGGATTTAAAGGAGCTTAATTGAAATCCTGAATATCTGGGCGCAGCTCAGTAATTATAGCTACCTTTTGAATAGTGGACATATGACTAATCCCTGCTTGACATTTAAAAGCCATTTAGCTGTGCCTTTCGGTAATACAGACAATATTGCAAACTAAAACATTTAAAAGGGACCGACTGAATGAATATATTAGTGAAGTTTTATGAAGCCATGGCAATAAAATGCTCAGTGTCTCTAATGGCAACACTGAAACCTTAGTCAATTTTCTTGATTATCATATTTTTTCTGCAAACATTGTAAGCCAATAACAGTAGTTTCAGTGCTTTTGGTTCCAAAGATCATTAGCAGTAATGAATTGTCAAATTAGAAAAGACTCATTAGAAGAGCAGGAATCCAGCACCAGTTTCCTCTTGGGTTGAAGATTTTTATTGTCCTTTGCTATTTTTGTAGAGCGAAATTTAAGAAGAAATGTGCTGTCTGATATTCTGCCATCTACCTGAGACCAGCTAACACAAATCTGATTGATTTTCAAAGCACAAAATAATTTCAGCAAAAGCTTACATGAGTCATAGTTTGCAAACACAAGGTTGAACACAACACCTTCATAAACTCATCAAATACTGCAAAATGAACAGGAGTGATCAATATCTTTTTAAATGATTTTTGTAATCATGAAGTGGAATAAGCTTAAGATACTTTTTATTGCATTCAACCACAATGTATTAAAAAGGCACCTTGAACACAATAAATTGTCGAAATGCAGCTCATAGGAGTGATTTAAAAAAAGTTATCACTTGCCATTTTCAAAGAACTACTTCAAATGTGAACTAGGACCAAGTGCTCTGATGCATTCTAAAACAAAACCCTTGTGTTTAGATAAGGCTGACAATATTCATATTTATATTACATCCCCAGATGCACAGAGTGGAATGCATTGGCAATTGTCATCAAGTCATACAACACAGAAATGGGCCCTTCGGCCCACCACATCCCTGCTGACCTTTTGCCCATCTATGTTAATCCTGCTTGCCTTCATTAAGTCCATATCCTTCCAGGTCTTGTCTATTTAAGTGTCTGTCGAAATGCTTCTTAAACATAGTGACTGTATCTGATCCCACCACTTCCTCTGGTAGCACATTTCAGATATCAACTACTCTCTGTGTAAAAGAACTTATCCTTCAGATCCCTTTTAAAACTCCCTCTTACCTAACACCTATGCTCTCTTGTTATTAATACCCCTACCATGGAAGAAAGGTTTTGACTGCCTATTCCACTAATGCCTCTCATAATCTTATGTCTTAACCATCTGCAGTCCTTATGCTGATGGCCGAAGGTGAAGGATAAGAGGTAAGACAAGGTACATCTTCATTAGTCACATGTACATCAAAACACACAGTGAAATACATCTTTTGCGTAGAATGTTCTGGAGCCAGCCCACAAGTGTTGCCATGCTTCCAGCGTCAACAGAGCATGCCCACAACTTCCTAACCCGTATGCCTTTGGAATGTGGGAGGAAACCGGAACACCCAGAGGAAACCCACGCAGACACGAGGAGAACGTACAAACTCCTTACAGACAGCGGCTGGAATTGAACCCAGGTCGCTGCTGCTAATAATAGCATTCCACTATTGAGCAATATATGAATTGCTCATGGCCCTGGTTAGTAAGTTTGCAGATGACACTAAAATAGGTGGTATCGTAGGCAGTGAAGAATGTTTTCAAAAGTTACAGGGGGATCTTGATCAGCCGAGTAAGTGGGCTGAGGAATGGCAAATGGCTTTCAATTCAGATAAGTGTAAAATGTTGCATTTTGGGAAGTCAAACCAGGGTAGGACTTTCACAGTGAATGACAGGGCCCTGGACAGTATTGAGAAACAGAGGGACCTAGGAGTACAAGTACGTGGTTCCCTGAAAGCAGCATTACAAGTAGACAAAGTGGTGAAGAAGGCATTTGGCATGCTGGCCTTCATCTGTCAGGGCATTGAGTAAAGAAGTTGCAACATTATGTTGCAGTTGTACAAGGTGTTGGTGAGGCTGTACCTGGAACATTCTGTACAGTTTTGGTCGCCCTGTTATAGGAAAGACATTATTAAACTAAAAAGAGTGCAGAGCTGATTTATGAGGATGCTGCCTGTAGACAGGGTGAATGCACACTATCTTTTTCCCAGGGAAGGGAAACTAATAACTAGAGGGCATAGGTTTAAGGTGAGAGGTTAAAGATTTAAAAGGGACCTGAAGGGCAACTTCTTCACACAGAGGGTAGTGCATATATGGAATGAGCTGCCCGATTCAAAAGACATTTGGATAAGTACATGGCCAGGAGGGTTTTAGAGGGATATGGGCCAAATGCAGGCAAATGGGATGAGTTTAGGTGGGCACCTTGGTCGCCATGGATAAGTTGGGCCAAAGGTCCTGCTTTCCATTCTGTATTACTCTATGACTGTATGATTTGACGTCCCTTCTCTGGACTCTAGAAGATAGAACATAGAACAATACAGTCCAGGAACAGACCCTTCAGCCAACAATGTCTGTGCCGACCATGATGCTAACTTAAACTAAACCTATCTGCCTGCACGTGATCCATATCCTTCTATTTCCTGGAAGACTGCATGCCTATCTAAAAGCCTCTTAAATGCCAATATGGTGTCTGCTTCCACCACCACACCTGGCATTGTGTTCCAGGCTCCCAACACTGTAAAAATCATCGACTTAAACTTTCCCTCTTTCACCTTAAAGCAATGCCCTCTAGTATTTGATGCAAAACTTTCAAAGAGGTCTGTGATGCTTATAAGAACCCTGACTGAGCTTCTAAAGATCTGTTGAAATTGATATGCAGTCAATGTCACACTAAACTTTACTAACTGTACAGAAAATGGAAATATCAATGTGGTATTCACCTTAAGGGCAGTTTCTTTCAGGTCTCTTTTCCACCTATTGCTTCTATAGACTCATTTCTGTCACTGTTTTCATAAGCAAAATAAACAGAGATGAACCTATAAACGAACATCCCTTATTGAAGCTGGTAACTCTCAACTAGCAGCAGTGTCTGGGACAACAATGCAGCAATACCATTAAACATGGTATGTTGATTTCTTAAAGGTGCATGTATGTTTCCCTAATAAAAATGGAAATAATTCATAGAAATCATCAACAATTGACATACATAGAACATAGAACAGTACAGCACAGGAACATGCACTTTGACCCAAGATGTTGTGCCGAAATAATTAAGCAAATGATGCCTAATTACACTAAACTCTTTCGCTTGCACATTCCATATCCCTCCATCCTCTGCACATTCAGGTACCTATCTAAGAGCCTTGTAAATGCCCCTATTGTATTTGCCTCAACCACCACCCCTGGCAGTGCATTCTAGACACCCACCAATCTCTTGGTAAAAAACATACCCCACACATCTCCTTTGAACTTTCCCCTCTCACCTTAAACACATGTCCTCTAGTATTAGACATTTTGACCCTGGGAAGAAGATACTGGCTGTCTGCTCTATTCTATGCCTCTCATAATTTTATAAACTATACTCCTTGTTACTATTACCTGTTCTCAAAGAACAGTTGCCTCTGGAGATATCAAGTTGTCATTCATTACCATGCTGCTACACCACAGCCCTCAGTGAACAACCTTCTATCAACTTTTGTAATGTGCAGATGTTATTTACTTTGGCCATACTATTGTCTTCCCTCTTTGTACGATGGTTTCACATTAAACTACGTGTCTCTCTTTTCAGCCCAAGTTTCACATTCCTGTTCGGATGGACACTCATCAAATTCCATGTACAATAGTGTTGGCGCATCAGTGTATGTGTGTCTGCATCATGGGGAGAGTCACTTGCATGTACTGCTCTCGTCCTGGGATGAATCTTCTCTCCTCATCCCAGGGTGCTGCATGGTGGCCATTGTACTGCTGGAACTGTGACCGATAAATTTGGTCTGCCAGTGTCTGCCAGGTGAAGATTTCTTGGCGGACCAGTGGTTTGCTTGGGTGGGGTCAGCACATCCTGGAGCACAAGTGGATCCTGGATCTCTTCAGTGACCACTGCTGTGATCCTTTCAAAAAATAATCCCTTAATTCAAGTGGCTTGATATAGTCTATTCCCATTATTGCTGATTCAATGTATAGCTCAGTACTATGGTACTTAACTGGATCCACCCCTTTCTCCCAAATACCCAGCAGTTCATTTGCCGCCAGAACCTGGAGGGTCCTTCCTGGATATGTGTCCTTTCCACCTCTATAAAAAATGGTTGAGGCACCTCAGATACCTTTCCTGGCCTATGACAGACTGGTATTGTAATATCAAAATGCATAATAAAAGTCACCTTCTCAACCAATAAGGTGGTCTTAAATGTATTGTTCTCATTACTATCTGGGTGTGCAATGGATACAATTAACCATTTCTTGTAACCTTCTTATTACCTGATTCTAGGCTGTGTATAGTTGGCCTATTCTATAACTTGCCTCCTTATGTCTGAGCAAGATAGGGACTACCATCATTATCAGTGGTTACTTTCTTCAGGGACTTGCACCCCAGTGACAACATGAGCATATGAGGCTTGAGGTGTCCAAACTGCATCCATGGCAAGTTTCCCACCTTTTGCAATTGCATTTCCTTTTGCACATATATGACCTACTGATTTCCCACCAAGCCTGTTTGTAGTAGACATGTAAACCAGACACACAGAAGTATAGGATGCAGATTTGGGCTGAGAAGACGCAGATGCAGTTCAACCCAGATAAGTGTGAAGTGGTTCATTTTGGTAGGTCAAATATCTTGGCGGAATATAGTATTAATAGTAGGACTCTTGGCAGTGTGGAGGATCAGAGGGATCTTGGGGTCCGAATCCATAGGACGCTCAAAGCGGCTGCGCAGGTTGACTCTGTGGTTAAGAAGGCACAAGGTGTATTGTCCTTATACAATCGGGGAATTGAATTTAGGAGCCGAGAGGTATTGTTGCAGCTATATAAGTCCCTGGTCAGACCCCACTTGGGTCAAGTGGCTCAGTTCTGGTTGCCTCACTACAGGAAAGATGTGGAAGCCATAGAGAGGGTGCAGAGGAGATTTACAAGGATGCTGCCTGGAATGCGGAGCATGCCTTATGAAAGCAGGCTGAGGGAACTCAGCTTTTACTCCTTGGAGAGATGGAGGATGATGGGGACCTGATAGAGATGTATAAGATGATGAGAGGTATTGATCGGGTGGATAGTCAAAGGCTTTTCCCCAGGGCTGAAATGGTGGCCACAAGGGGACATAGGTTTAAGGTGCTGGGGAGTAGATATAGAGGAGATGCCAGGGGTAATTTTTTTACTCAGAGAGTTTTAAGTGTGTGGAATGGGCTGCTGGCAACGGTGGTGGAGGCGAATACGATAGGGTCTTTTAAGAGACTTAGATAAGTACATGGAGCTGAGTAAAATCAGGGCTATGGGTAAACCTAGTAATCTCTAGGGTAGGGACACATTCGGCACAGCTTTGTGGGCTGAAGGGCCTGAATTCTATGTATCTATGTTTCTAAGTCCAACTGCCAACTGGAGTTTAAACCGGCCAAGTGTGAGGTGTTGCACTGTGGGAGATCAAATGTAAAGGGACAGTACACTGTTATTTGCAGAATCCTTAACAGCATTCATGTATAGAGGGATCTTGAGGACCAAGTCCATAGCTCCCTGAAAGTGGTCGCACAAGTCAATAGGGTGGTAAAGAAGGTGTAGGGCATGCTTGCCATTATTAGTCAAGGCATTGAGTTTAAGAGTCAGGAAGTTATGTTGCAGCTTCATAAAACTCTGGTTCGGCTGCATCTGGAGTATTGCATTCAATTCTGGTCACCCCATTATAGGGAGGATGTGAAGGCTTTGGAAAGGGTGCAGAAGAAGAAGATGCTACCTGGATTAGAAGGTATGAACTATAAGGAGAGGTTGGACAAACTTAGGTTGTTTTCTCTTGAGCAGCAGAGGCTGAGAGGAGACCTGATAGAAGTTTGTAGAATTATGAGAGGCATGGATAGAGAAGACAGCTGGTAAGTTTTTCCCAGGGTCGAAATGCCTAATACTGGAGGGCATGCATTTAAGGTGAGAGGGGGTAAGTTCAAAGGAGAGTGGTGGGTGCCTGGAATGCACTACCAGGGGTGGTGATGGAGGCAAATATGATAGAGGCATTTAAGAGGCTCTTATATAGGCACATGAATGTGCAGAGAATGGAGGGATATGGACCTTGTGTAGGCAGAAAGGATTAGTTTAACGAGTTCAGCACAACATCGTGGGCCAAAGGTTTGTTTCTGTGCTGTACTGCACTGCTCTTTGTTCTGTGCTCTATGCCTTTTAGCACCTCTGCAGGCTTGTTTTCTTCTTGCATTTTGAAACTGTATTCTCAGCAAAGCCACCTTACACTTTTAACCACCACTTCCATATCAATAACTATTCTGCACACTCCCATGAAAGTTTAGTCCACCATATAAAATAGTTTCACTGAATTTCTCATTCACTGTCAGCACAGCAAGTGATCCCATAATAAGAAGTCCAGGTACGATCTATGAAAGGCCATCGTGAGAGCGAAAAGGCAATTCCATGTGAAGTTAGAGACACAATCGGACGCATGACAGCTGTGGCAGGGTTTCCATGCCGTAACTTCCTATAAGGTAAAACCTAACAGCATAAATGGCAGTGATGCTTCATTCCCCAATGAGCTCAACACCTTTTATGTACACTTTGAAAGGGAGAATAACACTAGACCTATGCAAATCCCCACAGCATCTGGTGACCCTGTGATTTCTGTTTCTGAGGCCAGCGTCAGAATATTCTTCAAGAGGATGAACCCTCGCAAGGTGTCAGACCCTGACGGTGTACCTGGCAGGGTACTGAAAATCTGTGCTGACCAACTAGCTGGAGTGTCCAAGGATGTCTTCAACCTCTCACTGCTGCAGTTGGAGGTTCCCACCTACTTCAAAAGGGCATCAATCATACCGGTGTCCAAGAAGAGCAGGGTGAGCTGCCTCAATGACTATCGCCCGGTAGGACTCACATCTACTGTGATGAAGTGCTTTGAGTGGTTGGTCTTGGTTAGAATTAACTCCTGCTGAGCAAGGACCTGGACCCACTGCAATTTGCCTACCACCACAACAGGTCTACAGCAGATGCAATCTCAATGGCTCTCCACTCGACTTTGGAGCACCTAGACAACAGTAAAACATACGTCAAGCTGCTATTTATTGATTACAGCTTGGTGCTCAAGACCTTCATTCCCTCAGTAGTAATCAACAACCTTCAAAACCTGGGCCTCTGTACCTTCCTCTGCAACTGGATCCTCAACTTCCTTCTCAGAAGACCACAGTCAGTGTGTATCGGTAGTAACATCTTCTTGCTGACAATCAACACAGGCGCACTTCAAGAATGCATGCTTAGCCCACTGCTCTACTCTCCCTGCACTCATGACTGTGTGGCTAGGCACAGCTCAAACACCACCTACAAATTTGCCGATGACACCACTGTTGTTGGCAGAAGCTCATATGGCAATGAGGAGGCGTACAGGATTGAGATAGATCAGTTGTTTGAGTGGTGTCATAACAACCTTGCACTCAGTGTCAACGAGACCAAGGAAATGATTGTGGACTTCAGGAAGGTGAAGTCAGGAGAACGCACACTAGTCTTCATTGAGGGGTCAGCGGTGGAAAGGGTGAGCAGCTTCAAATTCCTGGGCGTCAACATCTCAAGAGGATCTATCTTGGGCCCAACACATTGACACATTCATGAAGAAGGCATGCCAGCGGCTCATTAGGAGTTTGAGGATATTTGGTATGTCACCAAAGACTCTTGCAAATTTCTACAGATGTACGGTGGAGAGCATTCTGACTGGTTGTATCACTGCCTGGTACTGTATATGGAGGTTCTAATGCACAGGATCGAAAGACGCTGCAGAGGATTGTAGACTCAGCCAGCTCCATCACAAGCACAACTCTCGCCCCCCCTACTATCGAGGACATCTTCAAGAGGCAGTGCCTCAAGAAGGTTGTATCCATCATTAAGGACCCTCACCACTCGGGACATGCCCCTTTCACATAACTACCATCAGGGAGGAGTTACAGGAGTCTAAAGACACACAATAAACATTTCACCAGCTAAACATTGCACCAGCTTTAGAGCAGAAGGATGACAAGAGTAAAGGTAGGTCCGATTAGAGACAAAGGTAGGAGGATGTGCCTGGAAGCTGTGGAAGTGGGTGAGGTTCTCAATGAATACTTCTCTTCAGTATTCACCAAGGAGAGGGACCTAGGTGATGCTGAGAACAGTGTTGGTAAGGATAATGTTCAAGAGCATGTAGATATCAAGAGAGAGGTTGTGTTGGAGCTGTTAGAAAATATTAGGACAGATAAGTCCCCGGGGCCTGACGGAATATTCACCAGGTTGCTCCGCAATGCGAGGGAGGAGATTGCTGAACAGTTAGCTAGGATCTTTGAGTCCTCATTGTCCACGGGAATGGTACCAGAGGATTGGAGGGTGGCAAATGTTGTCCCCTTATTCAAAAAGGGTAGTAGGGATAGTCCAGGGAATTTACAGACCAGTGAGCCTTATGTCTGTGGTGGGCAAGCTGTTGGAAAGGATTCTTAGAGATAGGATCTATGGGCATTTAGAGAATCATGGACTGATTAGGGACAGCCAGCATGGCTTTGTGAAGGGAAAATTGTGTCTCACAAACCTGATAGGGTTCTTTAAAGAGGTGACCAGGAAGATTGATGAGGGTAGTGCAGTAGATGTGGTCTACATGGATTTTAGTAAGGCGTTTGACAAGGTTCCACATGGTAGGCTTCTTCAGAAAGTCAGAGAGCATGGGATCCAGGGAGGTTTGGCCGTGTGGATTCAGAATTGGCTTGCCTGTAGAAAGCAGAGGGTAGTGGTAGAAGGAGAGCATTCAGATTGGAGGGCTGTGACTAGCGGTGTCCAACAAAGATTGGTTCTGGGAATTTAATAACTTGGATGAGGGGGTAGAAGGGTGGGTTGGCAAGTCAGCAGATGACACAAAGATCGGTGGTGTTGTGGATAGTGTGGAGGACTGTCGAAGATTGCAGAGGGATATTGATAGGATGCAGAGCTGGGCTGACAAGTGGCAGATGGAGTTCAATCCAGAGAAGTGTGAGGTGTTACACTTTGGAAGGAGAAACTCCAAGGCAGAGTACAAGGTTAATGGCAGGATTCTGGGTAGTGTAGAGGAGCAGAGGGATCTGAGGTTTCATATCCACAGATCCCTGAAACTTGTCTCACAGGTGGACAGGGTAGTTAAGAAACCTTATGGGATGTTAGCTTTCATAAGTCGTGGGATCGAGTTTAAGAGCCGCGAGGTAATGATGCAGCTCTACAAAACTCTGATTAGACCACACTTGGAGTACTGTGTCCAGTTCTGGTCACCTCATTATAGGAAAGATGTGGAAGCGTTGGAAAGGGTGCAGAGGAGATTTACCAGGATGCTGCCTGGTTTGGAGTGTATGGATTATGAGGAGAGACTTAGGGAGCTAGGGCTTTACTCTTTGGAGAGAAGGAGGATGAGGGGAAACATGATCGAGGTATACAAAATATTAAGAGGAATAGAGTGGACAGCCAGCGCTTCTTTCCCAGGGCACCAATGCTCAATACAAGAGGACATGGCTTTAAATTAATGGGTGGGAAGTTCAAGGGAACTATTAGAGGGAGGTTTTTCACCCAGACAGTGGTTGGTGCATGAAATGCGCTGCCTGGGGTAGTGGTGGAGGCAGGTACGTTGGTCGAGTTCAAGAGACTGTTAGATAAGCATATGGAGGAATTTAAAATAAGGGGATATGTGGGAGGAAGGGGTTAGATAGTATTAGGTGTGATTTAAAGGTTGGCACAACATGGTGGGCTGCAGGGCCTGTATTGTGCTGTACTGTTCTATGGTATGGTAGAGTTAAAGTATTTGTCTGGGTTGGATGTCGGGTAACAAAAGCTGAGGGAATTAGTCAATCCACCTTGTCAGTATAAGTCAGACCCCAGTAGTGATGGGGTCAGAGAAGTTGGCAGATAAGCTAGTGCAGTTAGACAGCAGTGGGTTTGGAGTGATGGCCTCTATGAAGCAATTTGATTTAGGACCCCAAACCATCCCAGAACAGCCATTCAATTGCTGCAAAACCAACCCAAGCAGTAAAGAAGTGTTAACATGGATATGCACATCACCTTCAAAATATTAACTTCATAAAATGTACCTTTTAACCAAGCACTTTAGAAAATTTATTTCCTAAATCATCATCGCACCTCCTTCTCCCACCTGGTTCCATTTGCTCATCATCCCCTCCCCTCTGGTTCCACCTATCATCTACCAGTCTCTATCCTACCCCTCCTTCCTCTTTGTGCTAGCAATCTTTTCTCTTCTCTCTCAGTCCTGATGCAGGGTCTTGACCCGAATTCTCAACTTCCACCTTTTGTCTCCACAGGTGCTGCCTTACCCATTGAGTTCTTCCAGCATTCTGTCTTTTATTCAAGATTCTAAATCTGCAGTCCCTTTTGTCTTCGTCTCATATTTTTACCTCATATTTTACCTATTTATAAATATTTTATTTTATAAATAACCTCATATTTTTACCTTTGACTAATGTTCCAAGCAGTGGTAACAGCAGCACACATTATACTTGTGACTAGAGCCACCTCTGCCCTGGATTAAGTGGCTAAGCACTTCGTTGTAGTTCTAATGTGTTAGAACATAGAAGACAGAAAAACTACAACACAATTTGGCCCTTCGGCCCACAAAGCTGTGCCGAACATGTCCCTACCCTAGAAATTACTAGGCTTACCCATAGCCCTCTATTTTACTCAGCTCCATGTACCTATCTAACAGTTGCTTCAAAGACCCTATCATATCAGCCTCCACCACCGTTTCTGGCAGCTCATTCCACGCACTCACCACTCTCTGAGTAAAAAACTTACCTCTGGCATCTCCTCTCTATCTACTCCCCAGCACCTTAAACTTATGTCCTCTTGTGGCCACAAATTCAGCCCTGGGGAAAAGCCTCTGACTATCTACCCGATCAATACCTCTCATCATCTTATACACCTCTATCAGGTCCCCGTCATCTTCCGTCTCTCCAAGGAGAAAAGACCGAGTTCCCTCAACCTGCTTTCATAAGGCATGCTCCGCATTCCAGGCAGCATCCTCTTCTGCACCCTCTCTATGGCTTCCACATCTTTCCTGTAGTGAGGCAACCAGAACTGAGCACAATACTCCAAGTGGGGTCTGACCAGGGACCTATATAGCTGCAATAATACCTCTCGGCTCCTAAATTCAATTCCCCGATTGATGAAGGACAATATACCATATGCCTTCTTAACCACAGAGTCAACCTGCGCAGCCGCTTTGAGCGTCCTATGGACTCGGACCCCAAGATCCCTCTGATCCTCCACACTGCCAAGAGTCCTACCATTAATACTATATTCTGCTAACATTCAGTGTTGTGCCACCATGTGGTGGGATGTGGGTCTGTGGAGCAATTCCCCGAGCAGGAGATTGAGGTTTAATCTGGCAGTGTGAGAGGGGCTCCAGCAGATTATGGGGAATGTGGGATTCAGTGCTGCTGGTCTGTCTGTGGATTCATTACCTGCCTCTGCATTATTTATGTGTTTTTCATAATTAATTGATTTGAGCAGATGTGCATTTCAATTTCACTATTTATAGGGACACCACAGCCACAGCTGGATTGTGGATGGTGGGTAGAGCACAAGCAAGAAAGAATATACAGAGAGACAATTATTGGCTATGTTTTGCTTTGTTGACATATCATTGGCCACAGCAAGGACATGCAGGAGGTAATATTCTTTGTGACTAGAGGAGGAAATCTGGCAGTGACACCCAATAACCAAAGCTGAAAGTTGCACAGAACTACATGGCCATCAGCGATGAAGTAAGGGATTCCTAGATGCAAAATTAAATATGGCCCATCCGCATTGTATTCAGATGGATTTAGAGTCACTCAGCTGGTTGAGTGGTGTCATAACAACAGCCTCACACTCAACGTCAGCAAAACCAAGAAGCTGATTGTGGACTTTAGGAAGGGGAAGTCAGACTAACACGCACCAGTCCTCATTGAAGGATCTGAGGTGGAAAGGTGAGCAGCTGCAAGTTCCTGGGTGTCAACATCTCGGAGGATCTATCCCAGACCCAGCACATATATGCATCCATGAAGAAGGTGTGCCAGTGTCTCTACTTTCTTAGAAGTTTAAGGAGACTCGGCATATCATCAAAGACTCTGACCAACTTCTACAGATGTACAGTGGAAAGCATTTGGACTGGTTGCATCACAGCCTGGTATGGGAACTCCAGTGGATAGGAACACAAGATGCTACCGAGAGTGAGACTTAGCCAGTTCTATCACAGGTACTGCTCTCCCCACCATTGAGGACATCTACAAGAGGTAACGTCTCAGAAAGCCGACATCCATCAGTAAGGACCCAACCATCCAGGCCATGCCCTCTTCTTGATGCTGTCATCAGGCAGGAGGTACGGGAGCCTGAAGGCCCACACCTTAAAGTTCAACAACAGCTTCTTCCCCATTGCCATCAGGTTCTTGAACTAACCTGAAAAACCCTAATTCTACCTCAGACTAAATTTCTCTCAACTTGCACTAATATTGCAATGTTTACTTTAGTTTATTATGTCTTAGTGCGACACTATTACAGCGCCAGCGATCGGGGTTCGATTCCCGTCGCTGTCTGTAAGGAGCTTGTACGTTCTCCCATGTCTGCGTGGGTTTCCTCCGGGTGCTCCAGTTTCCTCCCACATTGCAAAGACACACGGGTAGGTTAATTTGGGTTTAAAATGGGCGGCACGGACTCATTGGGCCTGAAAGGCCTGTTACCGTGCTGGAAATAAAATTTAAAATGTAAATTTAAAATTTATGCAATTTATGTTTGTCATGTTTGTACTGTACTGTGCTGCTGCAAAAAGCTAATTTTCATGGCATTTATACCCTGGGTATGTATGCCCATGACAATAAACTTGAACTTGAATGAAAAATGACTGTGTATAATGATAGCCAAAATATCCTTACCTAATAGTTCCGGCACATTACTAATATCAGACAACCTACAGGTGCCGGTTCAGAGTGAAAGAGGAGATCATTCAATCTATGGCCACACACCAACTTGTTGGTAAGAAGCGGAGTAAGTGACTTGATGTCTCAAAGGTAACCAGGGGTGGCAGTGGAAAGTTCATGTCAGAGAAGGCGGAACTGACCAAACTCTGATCATCTGGATGCAGATGTTGAATGTTTATGTTTATTGTCACATGCACAAGTACATGTATACACAGGTGCAATGAAAAACTTGCTTGTAGCAGCATCACAGGCACACAGCATCATGTAAGCAGCATTCACAAAAAATTAATTAAACATAAATGATACACAATTTTTACAAGAAAAAACACAATTAAAACAAAAAATACAAAGTGTGGCGACTCACCGTCTAGTCGGGCGAACCGGCTCGGCAGTCGGGTCGCGCGGCGTCGTAGCAACGAGGCCCAAGATGGCGGCGGGCCTCGTCTTTCCGAGCGACGGGGAGAACCCGCGCGCGGGAAAGTCCTGATGACGTAGGACTTACGTCATTGCCGGTTTTTTGGGCGGGAGTTTTTCTCCCTTAAAGGGCCCGCACAAGGCGGGAAAATAAACCAGTTCTGTTTGGCAATCCTCCGAGTAGAGTCTTGTTTTATTCCGCGGTAGCAACCGCTACATTGGTGACCCCGACGGTCCAAACGGCTTTTGGACCTGCGAGATGGACGACCGCGCAGCAGCCAACGCAGTGGCCCTCAAGCTGCCCACCTTTAGGACACTTCGGCCCAGCGTCTGGTTTGACCAGGCTGAAGTGCAATTCCACCTTCGGCAGATCACCTCCGACTCCACGAAGTACTACCATGTGGTTAGCTCTCTGGACCAGGAGACAGCCGCCCAGGTTGGAGACTTCATTCAGTCGCCTCCGGAGGAAGATAAGTACCCGGCTTTCAAAGATCTTTTGATCCGGACCTTCGGCCTCTCCCGTCGTGAGTGTGCCGCCCGCCTGCTTCATCTGGATGGCCTGGGGGACAGATCCCCATCCGCCCTAATGAATGAGATGCTGGCATTGGCCGAGGGACACAAGCCATGCCTGATGTTCGAACACGGGGAGAACCCACGCGCGGGAAAGTCCTGATGACGTAGGACTTACGTCATTGCCGGTTTTTTGGGCGGGAGTTTTTCTCCCTTAAAGGGCCCGCACAAGGCGGGAAAATAAACCAGTTCTGTTTGGCAATCCTCCGAGTAGAGTCTTGTTTTATTCCGCGGTAGCAACCGCTACAAAAGTCTATTTTAGTGCAAAGTGATCAAGGTAGTCATAGTGTTGCTAAACTGTAGTGATTAGGGTTGTGCCGGTTGGTTCAAGAACTGAATAGTTGAAGGGAAGTAGCTGTTCTTGAATCTGGTGGTGAGGGACTTAAGGTTTCTGTACCTGCTGCCCAATGGTAGCTGCGAGAAGATGGCATGGCCTGGATGGTGGGGATGTTTAATGATAGATGTTGCTTTCTTGAGGCAGCATCTCCTGTAAATACTACCAATGGTGGGGAGGAATGTGCCCATGATATATTGAGTTGAGCGTGCTACTCTCTGCAGCTTTTTATGTTCCTGCCCATTCAAATTTCCGTACCACACCATGTTGCAACCAGTCAGGATATTTTCAACAGTACAACTGTAGAAGCTTGTTGGAGTGTTCGGTGATAAGCCGAACCTCCTCAACCTCCTAACAAAGAAGACGCTGGTGTGCCTTCTTTGTGATTGCATCTATGTGTTGGGCCCAGGGTACATCGTCCAATATGTTAACACCCAGGAATTTAAAGCTGCTGACTCTCTCCACTGCTGATCCCCCAATGTAGACTGGCGCATATTCACCCTCCTTCCCCTTCCTAAAGTCAACAATCAGCTCTTTAGCTTTACTGACGTTGAGCAAGAGGTTGTTGTTGTGGTGCCACTCCACCAGGTTTCCTACCTCGCTCCTATATGCTGACTCATCACCACCTGTGATTCGTCCAACAACAGCGATGTCATCGGCGAATTTGTATATGAATTTGTAGGTCTTTGTACATGGAAAGAGTGGTACATGAGGCACGGCAAATAACCCCCCTCTGACACCTTGCACACCATTAATGCCAACGTTAAACCATGGCCTTGACTGCTTATCATCCCACAATTCAGTTCTGACAAGGAAGTACTGATGGACTATGATAGAAATGGAGGCTCTGCTCAAAGTGGTTTTGCACTTCCCACCTGGTTCCTGATGACTGTTGAGGTACCAGTACAGGCAGGGCTGTGTACTGGGGACCTCAGGGACTCCAGCACAATGGATATTGGCCAAGAACACTTTGGCTGTCAGAACAATGGATATAAGCTGTCCATGGCAAGGCCTTGGATAGTGTTGTAGAACAAAGAGACCTAGGGACACAGGGTCATAGTTCCCTGAAAATGGCAACACAGGGTGGTGGAGAAGGCATTTGGCATGCTAGCTTTCATCATTCAGGGCACTGAGTAAAGGAGTTAGGACATCATGTTGCAACTGTACAAGTTGTTGGTGAGACCACACTTGAACTATTGTGTGCATTTTCGGTTGCCCAGCTTTAGGAAGAATGTCATTAAGCTAAAAAGGTGCAGAAGAGATTCACAAGGATGTTACCAGGACTGGAGGGCTTGAGTTATGAGAAGAGACTGGGTAGGCTAGGACTTTATGTCTTGGCACATAGGAAGCTGAGGGGCAACCTTATTAAGGTTTAAAAATCATGAGGGGTGTAGATAAGGTGGATGATGAGTCTTTTCCCCAGGGTAGAGGAGAGTAAAACTAGAGGGCATAGGCTTAACATGAGACTACTGAGGAGTTGTTCCTCCAACCAATGTCTGGCCTCAACATGGCAGTAGAGAAGGCTATGGATAGACATGTCAGTATGGGAGTGAGATGTGGAATTGAAGTGGCTGGCTATCGGGAGATCCCGGCTTTTGCGGTGGATGGAGCAAAGGTGCTCAATGAAGCAGTCATCCAATCTGTGTCCGGTCTCACCGATGTAGGGGAGGCCTCACCAGGAGCACTGGATGCAATAAATTACAGCCTTGGATTCACAGGTGAAGCAGTGCCTCAAATAGAAGGACTGTCTAGGGCCCTGAATGGTGGGGAGGGAGGAGGTGTAGAGACAGGTGTAACACCTTGCATGTTTTCAGGGATAAGTGCTGGGAGGGTCAACAGTGGGGAGTGACAAATGGACAAGGGAGTCGTGGAGAAAACAATCCCTGCAGAAAGTGGAGAGAGAGGGAAAGAGGAAGATGTGCCTGGTGGTGGAATCCCTTTGGAGGTGATTCTACATCAGTATCCACTGCCTCTATGTTATGACTCAATACTGCGCTGATACCTTCCTTGCTTAACAATGTTACCTCACCTTCTTTCCCTGTTGGCCTGTTCTTTTGGAATATCATATAACCTGGAATATTGAGCATGCAGTTCTGGTCACTCTGCAATTAGATCATATTCATATACTGCTGTCAGTGCTGTCAACTCGTCTTTCTTATTGCAAATGCTACATGCATTCAAAAAGAAAGCTTTGAATTTTTACCATTTTTTATTAGCTCTGGATGTGCTCTATGCTGCATACCTTTTTTACATTTTCATCCCAGCCTGTCACACTTTACTCATCAATTCCCCCTTCATTACTCTCTTTTTTTCCTCTTGATTTATTTCTCTTTTTCTTCTTGACAGACAGCAGCATGGCAGGAAAGACTGTTGGATTAAATTGTACTTATTTCAATACAGGAGGCCTGACAGGTAAGGTGGATGAACTCAGGGCATGGATAGCTACATCGGACAGGATGTTATAGCCATTACAGAAAAATAGCTAAGGGAGTGAAAGGGCTGACAGCTAAATATTCCAGGATACAGGTGCTATAGGTGGGATAGAGGTGGAGGAAAGAGAGGAGGGGGAGATGCATTTCTGAATAAGGAGAACATCACAGCAGTAGTCCGAGATGAAATTACTGTTGGATCATCCAGTGAGGCTTTGTGGGTGGAGCTATGAAATAAGAAGGGAATGGTCACCTTGGTGGGAACGGACTATAGGCACCTAAATAGACAATGGGAATTAGAGGAACAACTATGCAGGTGGATTGCAGAAAGCTGCTGGAATAATAAGGTTGTCGTAGTAGGGGATTTTAAATTTCCTGATATAGACTGGGCTTGTCATAGTACTGAGTGCTTAGGTGGGGTGGCATCTGTTAAGTGTGTTCAGGGACGTTTCCTCAGGCAATATATAGAAGGCCCTACCAGGGGAGTCAGTGGAGGAAATAGGGCAGGACAAGTGACTGAGGAGTCAGTGGGGGAGAACTTTGAGACAAGTGACCATAGTTCTATTAACTTTAAATTAGTTACTTAACAGTGTTGATGAACAGAGGGATCTTGGGCTCCAGGTACATGGTTCCCTAAAAGTGGCTGCATAGTTTGATCGGGTGGTAAAGAAGGCGTATGGTATGCTTGCCTTTATTAGTTGAGGCATTGAGTCAAAGAGACAGGAAGTTATGCTGCAGCTTTATAAAACTCTGGTTAGAATACATCTAGAGTACTGCATTCATTTCTGGTCTCCTCATTACAGGAATGATGTGGAGGCTTTGGAGAGGATGCAGAGGATCAGGATGATGCATGGTTTAGAGGGCATGTGCTATGAGGAGAGATTGGACAAGCTGGGGCTGTTTTCCCTGGAGCAGCAGAGGCTGAGGGAGATTGGATAGAAGTTTATAAAATTATGCGAGGCATAGAGAGGCAGTCAGTATCTTTCTCCTTGGATTGAAATGTCAAGTACTAGTGGGCATTTATTTAAGGTGAGAGGGGAAAGGTACAAAGGAGATGAGCGAGTTTTTTACACAGAGTGTGGTAGGAGCCTGGAATGCACTGCCACGGGTGGTGGTAGAGGCAGATGACATAAGAGCATTTAAGAGACTCTTAGATAGGCACGTGAACATGTAGAGAAGGGAGGGATATGGTCACTGTGTGGAGAAGAGGGATTAGATTAAATAGGAGTCTTTGGTTTAATTAGTTCAGCACAACATGGGCTGCCGGAAATGGTGGTGGAGGCTGATACGATAGGGTCTTTCAAGAGACTGTTAGATCGGTATATGGAGCTGAGTAAAATAGAGGGCTATGGGTAAGCCTAGTAATTTCTAGGGTACAGACATGTTCGGCACAGCTTTGTGGGCCGAAGGGCCTGAATTGTGCTGTAATTGTTCTATGTTCTAACATTGTGGGCCGAAGGGCCTGTCCGGTACTGTGCTGTTCTATGTTCCACGTTCTATGTTCTGGAATGGAACAGATCTGGTCCACAAGTTTCCAAAGTTCTAAATTGGGGCAAGACAAATTTTGATGGCGTCAGACAGGAACTTGCAAAAGTTGATTGGAGTAGGTCATTTGCAGGCAAAGGGACATCTGGCAAGTGGGAGGATTTTAAAGCTGAAACTTCGAGAGTTCAAGGTCTGCATGTTCCTGTTAGAGTGAAGGGCAAGGCTGGTAGGAGAGGGAACCCTGGATGACGAAGGATATTGAGGCTCTGGTCAGGAAAAAAGAGGGAGGCATGGGTCAGGTACAGGCAGCTGGGAACATGTAAATCCCTGGAGGAGTAGAAAGGACAAGACAAGACAAGGGAGCTGAAGTAGGCCATTCAGCCCATCGAGTCTGCTCCAAAGAAAAGAAAGGGAAAAAAAAGAAAAAAGAAATGAGAAATCGGGGAATGTCCATGAGAGAGAAAATAAAACTATTCCTTTTTAGCCCCAATTTCCGGCCTTATCCCCATATCCCTTGATAACTTGACTAATTAGATAACTATCTATCCCCCCTTAAATGCCTCCAATGATCGGGCCTCCACTGCTGTACGTGGCAAAGAATTCCATAAATTCACTACCCTCTGTCTAAAGAAATTTCTCCTCAACTCTATTTTAAACCTGTACCCTCGAAATCTAAGATTGTGCCCTCTGGTCCTGGACTAACCCACCAAGGGAAACAGCTTGGCCACATCTACTCTGTCCATTCCTTTCAACATTCTACATGTTTCTATGAGGTCCCCTCTCATTCTTCTGTACTCCGGTGAGTACAGTCCAAGAGCCGACAAACGTTCATCATATGTAAGCCCTTTCATTCCGGGAATCATCCTCATAAATCTCCTCTGAACCCTCTCCAACATCAGCACATCCTTCCTAAGATATGGGGCCCAAAACTACACACAGTATTCCAAATGAGGCCTCACTAGTGCCCCATAGAGCCTCATTAACACCTCCCTACTTTTATACACTATACCTCTCAAAATGAATACCAACATAACATTCGCTTTCCTTACTGCCGATCCCACCTGGTGGTTAACCCACGAGAACCCCCAAGTCCCTTTGTACTTCTGGTCTTTGAATTTTCTCCCCTTCTAGATAATAATCTGCCTGTTTATTTCTGTTTCCAAAGTGTACAACAGCACATTTCCCAACATTGAATCTCATCTGCCATTTCCTTGCTAAACTATCTAGGTTTCTCTGCAACCTTCCTGTCACCTCAATGCTCCCTACTCCTCCACCTATCTTGGTGTTGTCTGCAAACTTAGCCACAAAACCATTTACTCCATCATCCAAATCGTAAATGTACAAAGTAAAAAGAAGCGGCCCCAACACTGACCCTTGCGGAACACCACTAGTAACCGGTAGCCAACTAGAACAGGATCCTTTTATTCCCACCCTTTGCTTTCTGCCTACTAGCCAATGTTCCACCCATTCTGTTATCCTACCTGTAATTCCAAGACCTCTCATCTTATTAATCAGCCTCTTGTGCGGCACCTTGTCGAAGGCCTTTTGAAAGTCTATATACACAACATCTACCGCCTCTCCCTTATCCACCCTACCTGAGATTTCCTCAGTAAAGGCAATGCAGGAGCTGAAACATGAGGATCCACTACATAAAGTCATACAGTGCTGGTCTGAGGAAATAAATGAGCTTCTCTGCAACTGCTTTGAGTCGGTAGACTGGTCCATGTTCAAAGAGACAAGAGCCAGCTTAGGTGAATATGTCACCACTGTCATGAACTTTATCAGCAAGTGTGTAGAGGGCTGCATACCAAAGAGGACAATCGGAGTGTTCTCAAACTGGAAACCATGGATGAATCAGGAAATCCACTCCATAGTGAGGTCCAGGACTGCGGCATTCAAATCAGCTGACCCTGACCTACACAAAAAATTGAGATAAAACCTCCCTAAAGCTATCAGAGATTCCAAGAGACAATACGAGTCCAATGCACTGAATCCACAGTCACCATTGCAGACCTAAGATCAGTCTTCCAGAGAGTGAACCTGCGGAAAACATCTGGCCCAGATGGTGTCCCTGGCCATGTCCTTAGATCCTGTACACATTAGCTGGCAGGGATATTTGCAGACATATTTAACCTCTACCTTCTTCAATCTAAGATTCCCACCAGAAGACCACTGTCATCCTGATACCTAAGAAAAACAAGGTAACATGCCTTAATAACTAACGCCCAGTGGCTCTGACATCCACCATCGTGAAGTGCTTTGAGAGGCTGGTCATGGTACACATCAACTCCAGCCTCCCAGACAACCTCGACCCACTGCAATTTGCCTACCACCAAAATACGTCTACAAGGAATGCCATCTCCCTGACCATACACTCCTCTCTGGAGCAGCTGGACAGTAAAAATACTTACGTTAGACTATTGTTTATTGACTACAGCTCCGCCTTCAATGCTATCATTCCAAGCAAGGTCATCATGAAACTCTGAGACCTGAGACTCAACACCTCCCTTTGCAACAGGATCATTGACTTCCTGACAAACAGACCGCAAATCCGTGAGGATAGGCAACAACACCTCCACCACAATTATTCTCAACAATGGTGCCCCACAAGGCTGCGTCCTCAGCCCACTACTCTACTCCCTATACACTCACGACTGCGTGGCCAAATTCTGCTCTAACTCCATCTACAAGTTTGCAAATGATACCACCGGAGTGGGTCGTACCTCAAATAATGATGAGTCAGAGTACAAGAAGGAGATAGAGAGCTTAGTGACATGGTGTCATGACAACAACCTTTCTCTCAATATCAGCAAAACAAAAGAGCTGGTCATTGACTTCAGGAAGGTGGGGGGCAATGGACATACTCCTGTTAACATCAGTGTTGCTGAAGTCAAGAGAATTGAGAGCTTCAAGTTCCAAGGAGTGAACATCACCAATAGCCTGCTCTGGTCCACCTTCCTCAGGAAGCTAAAGAAATTTGGCATATCCCCTTTAACATTCACCAGTTTTTATTGATGCACAATAGAAAGCATCCTATCAGGATGCATCATGGCTTGGTATGGCAACTTCTCTCGCAATGACTGCAAGAAACTGCAGAGAGTTGTGGACACAGTTCAGCACATCATGGAATCCAGACTCCCTTCCATGGGCTCTGTCTACACTTCTTGCTGCCTTGGTAAAGCAGCAAACATAATCAAAGACCCCACCCACCCCTGACATTCTCTCTTCTCCTCCCTCCCTCCGGACAGAAGACACAAAAGCCTGAAAGCACACATCACCAGGGTCAAGGACAGCTTCTATCCCACTGTTATAAGACTATTGAACGGTCCCCTCATACAATAAGATGGACTCTTGACCTCACAGTCTACCTTGTGGTGGCCTTGCACCTTATAGTCTACTTACACTGAACTTTCTCTGTAACTGTGACATATTATTCTGCATTCTGTTATTGTTTTACCTTGTACTGCCACAAATGCACTGTTGTAATGAAATGATCTGTATGAACAGTATGCAAGACAAGTTTTTCACTGTACCTGGGCACATGTGACAATAATAAACCGATTTACTGATTTACTCAAGATGGTAATCAGAAAGGTAAAAAGTGGACGTGAGATAGCTTTGGCAGAGAAGATCAAGAGGAATCCAAGATATTTTATTATATTAAGGGAAAGAGAGACAATAGGGCCTCTCAAAGACCAAAGTGGACGTCTATGTGTGGAGCCACAGGAGATGGGTGAGGTCCTCAATGAATATTTCTCCTCTGTAGTTATCGTGGAGAAGGACATGAAGACTTCGGAACTTGAGATGGGGATCTCATGGGGATAGTCTGCAGGAGGTACTGGATATCTTAAAGTGTATGAATGTATATAAATCTCCAGGGCCTGATCTGGTAAAAAAACACTGTGGGAGCCAGGGAAGAAATTGCGGGAGGCCTGGCTGAGATATATGCATCATCGTTAGCGATGGTGAAGTGCTGGAAGACTGGAGGGTGGCTACTGTGCCTTTATTTAAGAAGGGCTTCAAAGAAAAACCTGGGAACTATAGACCAGTAAACCTAACATCTGTGCTAGGTAAGTTACTAGAGGGGATTCTGAGAGATAAGATATATAATTATTTGGAAAGACAGGGGTTGATTTAGGGTAGCACAGATTTGTGCATGGGAGATCAAAATCTCATGAATTTGAGTTTTTTGAAGAAGGAGCCAAGAAGATCAATGAGGGCAGGGGCAGTAGACGTAGTCCACATGGATTTCAGTAAGGGCTTTTGATAAGGTTCCACATGGTAGGCTGCTATGGAAAGTTAGATTGTATGGGATCCAAGAAGAGCTGGTTAATTGGATACACAATCAGCTTGATGGTTGGAAGCAGAGGGTGATGGTGGAAGGTTGTTTTCCAGACTGGAGGCCTATGACTAGTGGTGTTTTTCAGGGGTACATTGCTATTTGACATCCATATCAATGATTTTGATGATTAGTAAGTTTGCAGATGACACTAAAATAGGTGGTGTGGTTGACAGTGAAGATGGTTATCAGGATTGACAGAGGGATCTTGATCAGCTGGGTAGGTGGGCCGAGGAATGGCAAATGGAGTTTAATTCGGATAAGCACAAGCTGTTGCATTTTGGGAAGGCAAATGAGGGCAGGACCTTCACATGAAAAGTAGAACGCTGGGGAGTGTTGTAGAATAGAGGGACCTTGGAGTACTTGATTCCTTGAAAGTGGCATCGCAGGTAGAAAGGGTGGTGAAGATTGCTTTTGGCATGTTGGTCTCTATCAGTCAGGGTACTGAGTAGAGAAGCTGGGATGTTATGTTGCAGTTGTACAAGACATTGATGAGGCCTCATTTGGAATATTACATTCAATTTTGGTCACTATTCTACAGGAAAAATGTCTTAAAGCTGGGAAGAGTGCAGAGGAGTTGTAAAGAAAGAGTTAAATTAGCCAAAAGTCATTTCTGATTCCTCCTTAGTATGTGCAATAGTGTGTAACACAAAATGGTGGTTGTAAGACAAAGTGGTGTCAGCTTGGAATGTGGTAATACCTTGAAGACGTGCATGATGCACATCCTTGAGGATTAGATACTGGTGAAGAATGTTTCCTTCTTTGCAGACCTGCTGTCCCGGTTTCTAGTTATGTGCCTAAGCCAAAGATTGCGAATGATAAGAAGGTACAGGCTGGTACCACTAGGGAATGGAAAAGTACTGGGGTAAAAGTTATGTTAAGTTTTTGAAGTGTATGAAAGGGGCACCTTCCCTGTGCAAATCAGAATCTTCCCTTAGGCTGGGTCATGACCGGTGCTAAGAGACAGAGAGAAGGCTGCGTGAAAGGCTGTTGGACACCTGAGGCTCCCTCCAGCATTATATAGATCAGTTCATTGATTGGTTGATAAGTATTATTTTGCTTCCTTCCGTATTTTCGTTTCTTCTTCCTTTATGTAATTTATTCTTTATATAGCTCCAATATAGTAGTTTCCATAACCTTTAACATAGTACACAATAGTGCCTCCTTTGTTTGTGAATACTTTCTGCTGCTGGATCAGGAAAGAACAAGGAATGAACTTTAAAATATTTTCATTACAGGAGATTTAAAGGATGTTCTGGGACTTGACAGACTGAATTACAGAGAGAGGTTGACTAGGTTGGGACTGTTTTCATTGGAGTGTAGGAAAATGAAGGGTGACCTTACAGAGCTGTATAAAATCATGAGGGGCATGAATAGGGTGAATGTACCCAATCTTTTTATCAGGGTTAGGGAATCAAGAACTAGAGGGCATAAGTTTAAGATGAGAGGGGAGAGATTTAGTGGGAACCTAAGGGGCAACTTTTTCACCCAGGGAGTAGTCAGTATATGGAATGAGATGCCAGAGGAAGTGGTTGAAGCAGGTACGTTAACAACATTTAAAAGGTACTTGGACAGGTACATGGATAGGAAAGGTTTAGAGGGATGTGGGCCAAACCGGGCAAATGGGACTAGCTTAGATAAGAATCTTGGTCGGCATGGACCAGTTGGGATGAAGGGCCTGTTTCCGTGCTGTATGACTTTATGACTCCATTAAACATCCTGTTCTTGGAGCCCTCAACCTCCCACTTCCCCTCTCTCAATTGACCTGTTGTGCATTTCCAGCATTTTCTAATTTTACTCCCGCAATTCTAATTTGTTTCAACATAACTGGAGAAGGATTACTTCACTTTACAATCTTTAATCACAGCAAGTTGTGTCTGTTTGGTTAAATTTAATTTACTGCTTCTCCCTCAGTTTTCCTATACTTAGTAATATAGTTCATAAAAGTCCAGCTGTAATAACAATTAAAAACTGAACATTTTTAAAACACGTCATATTTTCTCAGCTTGGTAGCATGATGTAACTTTTATGAAGCCAATGCAAGCAATTAATAAATGCAATGAAAGTATTTATTCACAGCTTTTTATGCAATAGCTAAATGTCATTGCACATGTTTCAAAATTATTTGGGCTAGAAATTCAATTGTAATGTTTTTGCATGCTAGGTGATCACTTTAAACTAGAAGTCCAGTATACTTATATGTAGAACGCTGCATACAGTATTTATCTCCTCATTTAAGGAAGGATGCTAATGTGTTCAGGGAAGGCCTGTAGAACCATAGAACCATAGAACACTACAGCACAGAAAACAGGCCATTCTGCCCTTCTAGTCTGTGCCAAAACGGTATTCTGCTAGTCCCATTTACCTGCACCCAGTCCATAATCCTCCAGACCTCTTCTGTCCATGTATCTATCCAATTTATTCTTAAAACTTAAGAGTGAGCCCGCATTTACTACATCAGATGGCAGCCCATTCCATACTCCTACCACTCTTTGAGTGAAGAAGTTCCCCCTAATGTTCCCCCTAAACTTTTCCCCTTTCACCCTAAAGCCATGTTCTCTCATACTTATCTCTCCTAATTTAGGTGGAAAGAGCCTACTCGCATTAACTCTGTCTATAACCCTCATAATTTTGTAAACCTCTGTCAAATCTCCCCTCATTCTTCTGCGCTCTAAGGAATAAAGTCCTATCCTGTTCAACCTTTCCCTGTAACTCAACTCCTGAAGACCCGGCAACATTCTAGTAAATCTCCTCCACACTCTTTCAATCTTACAAATATCCTTCCTATAGTTAGGTGACCAGAACTGCACACAATACTCCAAATTTGGCCTCACCAATGTCTCATACAACCTGACCATAACACCCCATCTCCTACACTCAGTACTTTGATTTATGAATGCCAGGATGCCGAAAGCCTTCTTTACAACACTGTCTACCTGCAACACCACTTTCAGGGAATTATGTATCTGAACTCCCAGATCCCTTTGTTCCTCTGCACTCCTCAGTGCCCTACCATTTACTGTGTATGTCCTACCTTGATTTGTCCTTCCAAAATGCAACACTTCACACTTGTTTGCATTAAATTCCATCTGCCATTTTCTGGCCCATTCTTCCAGTTGGTTCAGATCCCTTTGCAAGCTTTGAAAGCCTTCCTCGCTGTCCACTATGCCTCCAATCTTAGTATCATCAGCAAACTTGCTGATCCAATTTACCACATTATCATCTAGATCATTGATATACACAACAAACAACAATGGCCCCAGCACAGATCCCTGAGGCACACCACTAGTCACAGGCCTCCAGTCTGAGAAACAATCATCCATTACCACTCTCTGTCTTCTCCCACACAGCCAATTTTGAATCTAGTTTACAACCTTTCCATGGATACCTAGTGTCTGAACTTTCTGAACTAACCTCCCATGTGGGATCTCGTCAAAGGCCTTACTAAAGTCCTTGTAGACAACATCCACAGTCTTTCCTTCATCTACTTTCTTGGTAACCTCCTCGAAAAACTCTACAAGATTCGTTAAACACGATCTACCACGCACAAAGCCATGCTGACTATCCTTAATCAGCCCTTGGCTGTCCTAATACTTGTATATCCGATCTCTCAGAACACCTTCCAATAATTTACCCACTACTGATGTCAGGCTCACTGGCCTGTAATTACCTGGTTTACTTTTAGATGCTTTTTTAAACAGCGGAACAACATGAGCTACCCTCCAGTCCTCCAGCACCACACCCGTGGCTAAGGACATTTTAAATATATCTGCCAGGGTCCCTGCAATTTCTACACTGTTTCATACTTTATTTCATATTTCCTTACAACATAGGAGTGGCCCATTTGAGTCTATGCCAGTTTTCACAACAATCCCATCCGTTCAATTCAGGATCAGAATCAGGTTTATTATCACTGACATACTGTATATTGTGAAATTTGTTGTTTTGCAGTAGCAGTACAGTGCAAGACATAAAAATTACCATAAGTTACCAAATAAATAAATAAATAAACAGTGCAAAAGAGGAATAATGAAGTAGTGTTCATGGGTTCATGGACCATTCAGAAACCTGATGGTGGAGGGAAGAAGCTTTTCCTAAATCTTCAGGCCCCTGTACCTTCTCAGTGATAGCAGTAATAAGAAGAGGTCATGTCCCAGATGGTGAGTGTCCTCAATGATGGATACCGCCCTCTTGAGGCACCTGTCTCTTGAAGATGTCCTCAATAGTGAGGAGGGTTGTGCCTGTGATGGAGCTGGCTGAGTCTACAACCCTCTGCAGCCTCTTTCAATCCTGCACATTGGAGCCTCCCTACCAGGTGGTGATGTAACCAGTCAGAATGCTCTCCACCATACATCTGTAGAAATTTGTAAGAGCCTTTGGTGACATACCAAATCTCCTCAAACTCCTAACGAAGTAGAGCTGCTGGGGTGCCTTCTTCATGATTGCATCAATGTGTTGGGCCCAGGGTAGATCCTCTGAGATGTTGATGCCCAGAACAATTTTGAGGTCATCCTAGAAATTACTGTGTTTGTCAACTTCTTCATTCCAATATTGTAGGCTCAGATTTGTACAGCAGTGGTTATGAGCTGTAAGCAACAGAATTCAATTTCAATGACAAATCAAACAAAAGAAAATTGAGGATTTTGTCACACTGTCCCTAGATTTCTTCCTGGTTCCTTCATGCATCTTACACTCTCATGCACAGAAGAAGCTAGACATGCACTATAGTACCCAGTGATGTGCATTGGACAAAGAATTGGGGGTAATCCTAGTGCCGTAGAGTCATACAACATGAAAACAGGCTCTGCAGCCCAAGGGCCATGCCCACCAAGATGCCCATCTCAGCTAGTCTCATTTGCCTTTCCTATCCATGTACCTGTCCAAATGTCTTTCAAATGCTGTTAGTATCCCTGCCTCAGGCAGCTCATTCCACATACAGACCATGTTCTGTGTGAAAAAGTTGCCCCTCAGGCTCTCCCCCTCACCTTAAACCTATGCTCTCTAGTTCTTGACTCCCCAACTCTGGGAAACAGACTGTGCGCATTCACCCCATCTCTACACCCTCATTCTCCTACGCTCCAAGGAATGAGGTTCTATTCCACCCAACCTCTCACTGTTACCCAGGACCTTGAGATAAGATAAGATATCTTTATTAGTCACATGTACATTGAAACGCACAGTGAAATGCATCTTTTTTGTAGAGTGTTCTGGGGGCAGCCTGCAAGTGTCGCCATGCTTCCGGTGCCAACGTAGCATGCCCAGAACTTCCTAACCCGTACGTCTTTGGAATGCGGAAGGAAACCGGAGCACCCGGAGGAAACTTACACAGTCACGGGGAGAACGTGAGAGTGTCTGTCCTCGATGGCAAGGGCAGCCCAGCCAATAAAATAGAATATTCAACAAAATGGTTGGAGCAGAACTCTGGCAAGGAGCAGGGGGGCTGACTATCCTCTCTTTCTACTGTATATGGCATGTATTCCACAGGCACTAAGGACCTGAGACACAGGGTTTAAAACAGAACTAATTTATTTGTCAAGGATGCAGAATATTAAACTCCAGCCCAGTTGTAGGAGTTCCTCACATCAACAGAAACAAACTCCATTAGTCCCCAACAACCAGGGCTCAGACCTGAATGTGAAAAGCAGCTGCAATAACTGCCAAATGCAACTCCCAGGGTCACCTGTGTGAACATAGAACACGTGCTTGCAACTGGATTCAGCAGCTGGTTTCTGTGTTGATGTGTTGATATGGTTTGAAAATTGGCTAACAGCCAGAAAGCAAAGAGTGTGAATGTTTTATTCTGAAATTGTGACTATCCTTGACTTTACAACCATTGCAACCATCCTCCCCACACCCTGCTTGTCAAGTCCCAGTGAGAATTTTGCAAGCTTTGGTGAGAGCTCCTCTCTGGGGAATAGAGGTCTTCTCCTATGGCAAACCTGTCATCTCTGAAACTCTTCCAATGCACCTTCCTCTGTGGCAAAGTACATTCTTTCTTAGGCAAGGAGATCAGAACTGTGCACTTTTATCTCAGCAAGACTCCATATGATTGCAGTAACATTTCTGTTTGCTAATCTGTTTGCTGTTTGCTAATGTTAACATATCATTTGCCCTCCAATTACTTATTGCACATACATGCTGGCTTTCAGTGACTTGTACACTGACTTTAACATCAATTAATTTCTTAGTCCTTCTTTGCTAAATTCCAAAATGCTCCTAATCCTTAGGCCTACTGTTATTTCTTAATTAATGTAATAGAAAACTGGAACTGAGGGCCCATATCTCAATCCTAAAAGTATAGCTACATCTAGAGTTCATGTATTGAACATGTAGAGTTCCCTAGATTTTCCCTATGGATTGGAATTTAGCAAATGTAACTGCACTGTTCAAGAAAGAAGAGCAATAGAGAAAGGGGATTGGCGGGCCAGGTAGAGAGCCATCAGTGGGAGGTAGAATGCTATAATTCATATGACTGGCAATTTAATCTTTTGCATACAGGGCATGACAGTGATACAGCTCATAGAGCAGATGCCTCACAGCATCAGAGACCAGGGTTCAATCTTGACTTTGGGTACTGTCTGTGTGGAGCTTACACGTTCTCCTTGTGACCGCATAGGTTTACTCCGGGTGCTCCGGTTTCCTCCCACATCCTAAAGATGTGCAGGTTAGTAAGTAGGTTGGTAATTGACTACTGTAAATTACTCCCAGTGTGTCAGTGAGTGTAGAATCTGGGGGGACTTGACGGGAATGTAGGGAGAATTAAATTACATTAATGTAAGGTTGGTGTAAATAGGTCAGCATGGACTTGGTGGGCCGAAGGGCCTGTTCCCTTTATGATATGAATGGACAGGAACATGAGACTGAAATTGTGTTTGACAACTTTGTTACAGACTTTTGAGATTACAACCAGCAAAGTGGATATAGGAGCACCAGTTAATGAGAGAGTTTCAAGCAGCATTTGATCAGATATCACATAAGATTTTATGACACAAAGAAATCGTGAGACTGGGGATAATATTCAGGTTTGAGGTTTGGTGATGGACTAGGGATTCCTTTCTTTTGCAATATTCCATTTTTGTGGACATCACCAGCAAGGTCAGTGTTTATTGTCCTTCCCTAAATGCCTCTGAGCCCTCTTGAACTGCTGTGGTCCTTCTACTGAGGGCTCTCCCACATTGCTGCTGGGCAGGGATTCAAGGACTTAGATCTAGTGACAATGCAAGGCTGGCAAAGTATCTCCAGGTAAGAATGGTGAGTGACTTGGAGAGTGATGGTATTCCCAAGTGCCTACTTCATGGTAGAGGTTGCATGTTTGGGAGGTGCTGTCAGAGTGGTCTGGTCAAGTAACTACAGCAGTTTGTATATGGTACATACTGCAGCACTGTGCATCAGTGGTGGAGGGAAAGAATGTTCTGGGTGAATGATGTGGTGCCAAACAAGCAGGATGTTCTGTCATGGATGGTTTGACCTTCTTGAGAGTTGTTGGCATTTGCAGTTATCCAGGCAAGTGAAGAGTATTCCATCATGCTCCTGACTTGTGTCCTGTTGATGATGGTTAGATTCTTTCTACGTGGAGGTGGTCATTGCTGCTATTGGTCCACAGTGCCTCATGGATGACCAATTTTAAGCTGTTCTGAGACACACCCATTTGGCACGTTTGCCCAATTTCACTCTCCTTATATTAAATCTCATTCATCTAAACTCCTTCAGATAGAAAGATAACCTATCCAATCTTTCCTCATAAGACAACCTGCCTATTCCAAGAACTTGTAAATCTGCTCTGAACTGCTTCCAATACAATAAAATCCTCTCTTAAACATGGACACTGATACTGAACACTGTGCTCCAGATGCAGTCTCACTAATACCCTAGATACCTGAAGTATAACCTCCTTAATTTTGTCTTCCTTTTCCCCATATTAAAAGATAAATTTCACCAGAATCAAATGATAATTGGCTGTGATCTTGGCTCAGCTGGATTGCTGTTCCTTTTCCCCTTTGTTCTTTTTCTTCCCCTGAGAGTGGAGGACATGCTCAGCTTGACCTATGGGCATGTCCTCCTGCTCTGCATTTCACAACTCCTACATTCCTTTGTCTATGTTCTGACTCTCTAACTGCTGCTATTCACTCACTGAGAACATAACCTTGTTTATATTTTTTCCCCATGGTTACCATGGTGTAACCCCATCAGAGACATCCCCCACTTCCCCACCATCCCTCCAGATTAACGAGCTTCCTTTGTTTCCTTCCCAGTTCTGACAAAGCGTCTTCAACCTGAAACATTGACTCTGTTTCTCTTCCCACGGGTGGTCTGACCTGCTCAGTATTTCCAGCATTTTCTGTTTTTATTTCAGAATTTCACCAACTGTAATTTTTTTGATTTTCAGGTTATTACCTGTTAGCTTTCCCAACAACTTGCTGTACATATTACATACAGAGAGATATCAAAGGTTCAGACTGATGTCAGGAGGAAGTTCCCACGTGCTGGAGACCAGAAGAGACATCAGGAGTGACGTACAACTTCCCAGTCACCCACACACCACAACCCTGATCATGCACATCAAAAATGAATCACTGATCCAAATACTGAAATAGTTTTGCATGAAACCTCTGCTGTGGGATGATTGGCATGCAGTTAAAAGGACACTGACCTTCCTGCAAAGTGTAAATTCCTTGGATTAGCTCTCGATAGGTCCAAAGCTTGCTCAAAACTCTGAAATCTTCTGAAGCCTGTTCAAGACCAATGGTGGACAACCAGCCCCAAAATCTGAGGATAATGCACACAACAATGTGATTGGATTGTCATTTAATGATTGGCTCGTATCTTTCCATCAAAGTCCACAATCATTCACCAATAAGAAATTCTTCATCACAGAGCAGTTGAAGTTCATTTTAAATCATTTTACCAACTGATCAATTCAAGGAGCACAATGGAAAACTGTTGTATTAGAGCCATAGAGTCACAAAGCAATACAGCACAGATACAGGCCCTTCGGCCCAACGATCGAATGCTGACCATGGCGCCTACCCAGCTAGTCCCAATTTCCTGCATTTAGCCCATATCCTTCTAAGCCCTGCCCCTGCATGTACCTATCCAAGTGATTCTTAAATGATACTGTTACACCTGCCTCAACCACTTCCTCTGGCAGCTCGTTCCATGTACTCGCCACCCTCTGTGTGAAAAGTTGCCCTTCAGCTCCCTTTTAAATCTTTCCCCTCTCAGCCTAAATCTATGCCCCCTAGTTTTGGAATCCCCTACCCTGGGGAAAAGACTGTTACTGTCCACCTTATCTATGCCTCTCATAATTTTAAACATTTCTATAAGAATGCTCCTCATTCTCCTACATTCCAGAGAATAAAGTCCAAGTCTGGCCAACCCTTCCCTATAATTCAGGCCCTCTGGTCCTGGCAACATCCTTGTAAGTCTTTTCTGTGCTCTTTCCAGTTTAACCACATCTTTCCTATAACAGGGTGACCAAAACTGTACACGGTACTCCAAGTGTGGCCTCACCAACGACTTATAGAACTGCAACATAATGTCCCAACTCCTATATTCAGTGCTCTGACTGGTGAAGGCCAGCATGCTCAATGCCTTTTTCACCACCCTGTCTACCTGTGACACCATGTTCAACAAACTATGCACTTGTACTCCCAGGTCCCTCTGTTCCATTACACTCCCTGGTGCCCTACCATTCATAGTATAAGTCCTACTCTGGTTCAACTTTCCAAAATGTATCACCTCACACTAAGCTGTATTGAAATCCATTTGCCACTCCTCGGCCCACTTGCCTAACTGATCAAGATCCCCCTGTAATCTACAATAACCTTCTTCACTATCAACACCACTTCCTAATTTTGTGTCATCCACAAATTTACTGATCAAGCCTTGTGCATTCACATCCAAATCATTTCTGTAAATAACGAATAACAAAGGTCCCAACATCGACCCCTGCAGCACATTACTAGTCACTGACCGCCATTCCAAGAAAAAACCTTCTTTTAAGATATCTTAATTAGTCACTTGTACATCGAAAAACACATTGAAATACATCTTACGCGTGGAGTGTTCTGAGGGCAGACTGCAAGTGTCACCATGCTTCCAGCACTAACATAGCATTCCCACAACTTCCTAACCCATACATCTTGGCAATATCAGAAGAAACCGGAGCATCAGGAGGAAACCCACGCAGACATGGGGAGAACCACCTTCAATCACCACCCTCTGCTTCCTACTATCGAGCCAATTTTGAATCTATGTAACTAGCTCCCCTGGATGACATGGGACCTAACCTTCTAGACCAGCTTACCATGTGGGACCTTGCTGAAGGCCTTGCTAAAGTCCAAATAGATAAGATCCACTGCCCTACCCTCATGTACCTTTTTTGTTACCTCTGCAAAAACTCTTCAAAAAAGGTTCGTCAAGCACAACTTTCTATACACAAAGCCATGCTGACTCCTTCTAATCAGACTCTGTCTACCCAAATGCTGGTCTACCCTGTCCCTCAGAATTCTCTCGAGTAACTTCCCCACTACAGATGTCAGGCTGACCGGCCTGTAGTTCCCTGGCTTGTCCTTGCTACCCTTCTTAAACATCAGAAGAACATTAGTCACCTTCCAGTCTTCGGGAACTTCACCTGTGGCTAACGATGAAGCAAATATCTCCACGAGGGCCCCCACAATTTCTTCTCTAGCCTCCCACAAAGTGCAAGGATGCACTTTGTCAGACCCTGAGGATTTATCCAACATAATGCTCTGTAAGATCTGCAAATACCTCCTCCCTGGTAATATGAATTTTCTCCAAAACATCTCCACTAGTTTCCCTTATCTCTTGAGCAAGCATGATTTTCTCCTCAGTAAACAGTGAGGAGAAATATTTGTTAAAAATCCCACTCATCTCCTGCAGCTCAAGACATAAGCAGCCCTGCTGATCTCTAAGGGGACCTACTATCTCCCTAGCTACCCTTTTACTCTTTATATAGCTATAGAACTTACTGGGACTTTCCTTAACCTTACCTGGCAGATCCATCTCATACCCTCTCTTTGCCTTCATGATTTCTCTCTTAAGAGTATTCTTAATCTTTTTATAGTCATCAAGGGATTGACTCATCCCTGACCTCCTAAACCCAATGTATGCTTCCTTCTTTTTTTGACCAGAGCCTCAATATCTCTCGTGAGCCAGCGTTCCCTAAACTTGCCAAGTTTACCCCTCACCCTAACAGGAACATGCTGCTCCTGGACTCTTGATATCGCACTCCTAAAAACCTCCCACTTGCTATTCATTCCTTTCCCTTCAAACAGGCTCATCCAATCAACCACTGTTAGATCCTGCTAATTCCCCCAAAATTAGCCCTGCTCCAGTTTAGGACCTTAACCTGTGGACCTGTCCTCTCCTTTTCTGACACTATCTTATAGAATTATGGTCACTAGAGCCAAAGTGCTCCCTGACTGCCACCTCTGTTACTTGCCCTACCTCTTTCCCTAAGAGGAGGACCAGTATTGCACCCTCTATATTGACTCAGGAAACATTACTGGATACATTTCACAATTCCACCTTGTCCAGGCCCTTAACACTCTGTGTAGTCCTGCCAATACTAATACAACACTAATACAACACAACCAAATTATTCTTACAACTATGAGCAATTTCTCTACACACTTGCTCCTCATTTCCCACTCTATAATCCAACCCCACTAGAGTGAACCTCCCCTTCTTGTTTCTAAATTCTACCCATATGGCCTGACTGGATTATGTCCCAGAAATGTCATCTCTAACTACTGTCCTCCCTTATCAAAAAAGCAACACCCTCTTCTCATTTACCTGTGCCTCTGTCATGCCTGTAGCATCCGCATCCTCAGTCTGTTATCCTTATCTATTATCAGTGTTAGAAGCACAGAGCACACTCCACTCTCAACAGTCCAATCAATGCGGTGTGATGCTTCTTTGCACAAACCTACAATTTTCACCTGATCCTGTCTCCTGCATAACAGGGGCCTCCTAGAGTAGGTCCCCTGTGGTCCAGGTTTTCCATCTCACTCTGCAACTTCGCTCATATATTTCTGCTTCTCCTAGGAGTGCTTCCCTCAGACGTGACCATGGTAACTATTGGAAAAGCAGGACAAACAGGGGAGAAAAATCGCGAGATGATAATGAAGTTCACCTTGGCGGTCAACTGTAATCATTGCCCGAACAACGTAGCAACAATTTATCCCACTTCATGATGCCTGCAGCAAAGAGGCACAATTCTTTAAGAAGAAAGCATCAGTCCTATCCAATTAAACTGGAGCATGTTCACAGGACATAGATGGGACTGGCAACCTCACTAGGTGAGGCAGGGCAGAATGTGCAATGATGCCTGCATTTGCCACTCTGCCATGACTTATCCCTGCACAATTAAGAAGGTTAATTGCATCAAAAGACAACATTCTTTGACAACACTGGTGTGTTAACAAAGCTTTATTACAACTGCAAATGGAATTAAATGCAAGTGGAAAATAATTCAAACCCCTGGTGCTATTTGTGTTTGCCACCCTGACATGTGGATTTACAAGCTACAACAGTACGTTTTAGTATGGTTACAGTCTGGTTGCTGACTTTCACTTTGAGTCTGCACAAATGTCCTTGGTGGCCCATGAGAAGCTCTTTCCCTGGATGAGCCTTGGACTCTTCCTGTGTGGTACTGTTCGATCTTCTAAATCCATCCTGCTTGAATTGCACAGGCAGCAGACTCCAAGGAGAGGAGTGAAAGCAAAAGTGCCAGAGGGAATGGAAATAGAGAGTAACCCTTGTTCCCAGGATCCATTCCAATGGGTATTGCTGGCGGCTGAAATTATCTTCAGGGATGTAGACATCATGATGTGAGATAGATTGTTGCTATGTTGTCCAGGCAATGATTGCAGATGGCCACCAAGGTGAACTTCATTGTCTTCTCGTGATTCTTCTCCCCTGTTTTTCCTGCTCTTCTAATAGTTACCATGGTCACCTCTGAGGGAAGGACTCAGAAGGGAAGGGTGGGAAAGAGACATGCGGTAGTGATAGGGGACTCGATAGTCAGGGAAACAGACAGGAGGTTCTGTGGCAGTGAGCATGAATCCCGGATGGTATGTTGCCTCCCAGGTGCCAGGGTCCGGGATGTCACTGATTGGGTCCACAGAATTCTTGAGTGGGAGGGAGAGCAGCCAGAAGTTGTGGTCCATATTAGCACCAATGACATAGGTAGGAAGGGGGATGAGGTCCTGAAGAGTGAGTTCAGGGAGCTAGGCAGAAAATTGAGGAAGAGGACCTCAAGGGTAGCAATCTCGGGATTGCTGCCAGTGCCACGTGATAGTGAAGGTAGGAATAGGAGGAGGTGGCAGATAAATGCGTGGCTGCGAAGTTGGTGCAGGAGGGAGGGTTTTAGATTTCTGGATCATTGGGATCTCTTCTCGGGAAGGTGGGACCTGTACAGAGAGGACGGGTTACACCCGAACCAGAAGGGGGCCAATATCCTTGCGGCGAGATTTGCTAGGGTGGTACAGGAGGGTTTAAACTAGTTTGTGAGGGGGAAGGGAACCGGAGGAGTAGGTCAGAGGAAGAAGGGAATGGGGAAAAGTTAGATCAAACAGGTAGAGAGGCTTTGGGGAAGGAGAAGCAGAATACAGGCTGTAAAAGTAGTAAGGTAGATGGACTGAAGTGTGTTTATTTAAATGCAAGAAGTGTCAGGAGTAAGAGGGATGAACTGAGGTCTTGGATAAGTATGGGGGACTCTGATATTGTGGCTATTACTGAGATGTGGCTGATGTCAGGAGAGGAGTGGATATTGAATATTCCTGGTTTTCGGTGTTTTAAGAGGGATAGGGAAGGGGGGAGAAGAGGTGGAGGGGTGACGATACTGGTCAGGGACACTGTTACGGCTGTGGAAAAGATTGATGTTGTGGAAGGATCATCTCTAGAGTCCGTATGGGTGGAGTTAAGGAACAAGAAAGGAGCAGTTACTCTACTAGGAGTATTCTATAGGCCCCCCGGTAGCAGTAGAGATATAGATTGGCAGGCAGTGTTTGGAGAGAAGCAGAAATAACAGGGTTGTGATAATGGGAGACTTCAACTTCCCAAATATAGACTGGAACCTGCTTAGTGCCAAAGGTTTAGATGGGACAGAATTTGTTAAATGTGTCCAGGAGGGATTCCTGACGCAGTATGTTGACAGGCTGACTAGAGGGAATGCCATGTTAGATCTAGTTTTAGGAAATGAACAGGGACAGGTGAAGGATCTATTGGTGGGTGAGCATTTGGGGGACAGTGACCATTGCTCCATAACCTTTAAAATTGTCATGGACAGGGACAGGTGCAGAGAGGACAAGAGGTTTTTCAATTGGGGAAGGGCGAACTACGAGGCTATAAGGAGAGAACTTGGGAGTGTAAATTGGGATGTCCTTTTTGAAGGAAAATGTACCATGGGGATGTGGTCAATATTCAAGGATCTTATGCAGGATGTTAGGGATAAATATGTCCCGGTGAGGCAGAGAAGGAATGGCAGGGTGAAGGAACCGTGGGTGACGAGAGAGGTGGAACGACTTGTTAGGGAGAAGAAGGCAACATACGTGAGGTATAAGCAGCAAGGTTCAGACAGGGCCCATGAGGAATATAGGGTAGCGAGGAAGGAACTTAAGAAAGGGCTGAGGAGAGCTAGAAGGGGACATGAAAAGGCTTTGGCTAGTAGGGTTAAGGAAAATCCCAAGGCCTTTTTCAAGTACGTGAAGGGTAGGAGGATCGCTAGGGTGAAGGTAGGTCCGATTAAGGACAAAGGTGGGAGAATTTGCCTGGAGGCGGCGGAAGTGGGAGAAGTTCTGAATGAGTACTTCTCTTCGGTATTCACCAGGGAGAGGGGTCTTGATGATGCAGAAGGGAGTGCTGGTAGGGGTAATGTTCTTGAGGTTGTTGATATCAAGAGAGAGGATGTGTTGAAGTTGTTAAATAATATTAAGACAGATAAATCTCCAGGGCCTGACGGGATTTTCCCCAGGCTGCTTCGAGAGGCTAGGGAGGAGATTGCTGAACCGCTGGTAAGGTTCTTTGAGTCCTCGTTGTCTATGGGGGTGGTGCCGGAGGATTGGAGGATTGCGAATGTGGTCCCCTTGTTCAAAAAAGGTAATAAGGATAGGCCAGGGAATTATAGACCGGTGAGTCTCACGTCTGTGGTGGGTAAGCTGTTAGAAAGGATTCTAAGGGATAGGATTTATGAACACCTAGAGAATCATGGACTGATTAGGGACAGCCAGCATGGCTTTGTGAAGGGAAGATCTTGCCTCACAAGCCTGATAGAGTTCTTTGAGGAGGTGACCAGGAAGATTGATGAGGGCAGTGTGGTGGATGTGGTTTACATGGATTTTAGTAAGGTATTTGATAAGGTTCCTCATGGTAGGCTTCTTCAGAAGGTCAGAGGCCGAGGGATCCAAGGAAGCGTGGCTGTGTGGATTAGGAATTGGCTTGCCTGTAGAAAGCAGAGGGTTGTGGTGGAAGGAGTGCCCTCAGATTGGAAGGCAGTGACTAGTGGTGTCCCGCAGGGATCGGTTCTGGGACCTCTACTTTTTGTGATATTTATAGATGACTTAGATGAGGGGGTGGAGGGCTGGGTTAGTAAGTTTGCAGACGACACTAAGATAGGCGGTGTTGTGGATAGTGTGGAGGGCTGTCGGAGCTTACAGAGGGATATTGATAGGATGCAGAGCTGGGCTGACAAGTGGCAGATGGAGTTCAATCCGGAGAAGTGTGAGGTGGTACACTTTGGAAGGACAAACTCCAGGGCAGAGAACAGGGTAAACGGCAAGGTACTTGGCAGTGTGGAGGAGCAGAGGGATCTGGGGGTTCATATTCACAGTTCGTTGAAAGTTGCCTCACAGGTGGAAAGAGCAGTTAAGAAGGCCAATGGGATGTTGGCTTTCATAAATCGTGGGATTGAGTTTAAGAGCCGCGAGGTTATGATGCAGCTTTACAAAACTCTAGTTGGGCCACATTTAGAGTACTGTGTTCAGTTCTGGTTACCTCATTATAGGAAGGATGTGGAGGCATTGGAGAGGGTGCAGAGGAGATTTACCAGGATGCTGCCTGGATTGGAGGGTATTGAATATGAGGAGAGGCTTAAGGTGCTAGGGCTTTATTCACTGGAAAAGAGGAGGATGAGAGGAGACATGATAGAGGTATATAAAATATTGAGAGGAATAGATAGAGTAGACAGTCAGCGCCTGCTTCCCAGGGCACCAATGCTCAAGACGAGAGGTCATGGCTTTAAGGTTATGGGTGGGAGGTTCAGGGGAGATGTCAGAGGGAGGTTTTTCACCCAAAGAGTGGTTGGTGCATGGAATGCACTGCCTGGGGTGGTGGTGGAGGCAGATACATTGAACAGGTTCAAGAGCTTGTTGGATAGGCATATGGAGGAACGTGAGATAGAGGGATATGTGGGAGGATGGGGTTAGGTAGTGTGAGGGTGGTCTGATGGACGGCACGACACGGTGGGCCGAAGGGCCTGTTTTGTGCTGTATGGTTCTATGGTTCTATGGTTCTATGGACTCCTAGGAGAAGCGGAAATATATGAGGGAGGTTGCACAGTAAGACAGAAAACCCGGTGAACAGAGGAGTCAGGCTTGGCCACACAGGATATAATGGTTAACCTGATAAAGAGATGATTTCATCAGCACTCTACAATATCATAGTCCTGATGTAAGCCAAGTGACCCTCTCCACATTCTGATTATCATTACCAACACATTACATCAATAATCAGATTACAGAGCACAAGTGACGCATGACAATCCCTCAGCACGAGACTATTTCTTCCATGGAATCTCACTAAAATTGGTAGTACAGTGGACAGTGAAGAAGGATATCTAAAATTATAATGAGATCTGAATCAAATGGGGCCAGTGGGCCGAGGAATGGCAGATGGAATTTAATTTAGATTATTGCAAGACGTTGCACTTCAGTAAGACAAACCAGGGCAGAATTTACACTGTAAATGGTAGGGCCCTGGGAAGTGTCATAGAGCAGAGAGACGAAAGTACAAGTACATAATTCCTTGAAAGTGATGACATAGGTAGACGGCGGTGAAGAAGGCATTTGGCATGCTTGCCTTCATCAGTCAGAATATTGAGTACATGAGACGGAATGTCATGTTACAGCTGTACGTGACATTGGTAAGGCCACCTATGGAGTACAGCGTACAGTTCTGGTCACCTTGTTAAAGGAAGGATGTCATTGAACTGGAGAAGATGCAGAAAAGATTTACAAGGATGTCAA
Source organism: Pristis pectinata (assembly GCF_009764475.1). Taxonomy (NCBI): domain Eukaryota; kingdom Metazoa; phylum Chordata; class Chondrichthyes; order Rhinopristiformes; family Pristidae; genus Pristis; species Pristis pectinata. The sequence continues at coordinate 46,244,074 of NC_067412.1, forward strand.
CTGGACTGGAGGGCTTGGATTATAAGGAGAGGCTGCATAGGCTGGGACTTTTTTCCCTGGAGCGTAGGACGCTGAAAGGTAACCTTTTTTGAGGTTTATAAAATCATGAGGGGCATAGATAAGGTGAATAGCCAAAATATTTTCCAGAGTAGGGGAGTCCAAAATCAGAGAGCATAGGTTTGAAGTGAGAGGGTAAAAATTTAAAAGGGATCTGAGGGGCAACTTTTTCACACAGATGGTGGCGGGTATATGGAACGAGCTGCCAGAGGAAGTGGTGGAGGCAGATACAATTGTAACATTTGGACAGGTTCATGGGTAGGAAAGGTTCGGGGGATATGGGCCAAACACAGGCAGATGGAACTAGCTCAGTTAGGCTACTTGGTTGGCATGGACAAGTTGGGCTGAAGGGCCTTCTTCCGTGCTGTCTAACTTTATGACTCTCTTTGACTTGCTTCAATTGGGTCAGATCCTTCTTTAGGACTTTAGGTTGCAAATATAGAGAAACTGTCAATGGAAATTTTATAAAGTAAATGACAATGTGTCCATGGAGAGCAAGCATGGAAACCTGGGATCTTGCTATCTGAACCCACATACTTTACTGTGGTGATGACAGAAATGGAATGAATAGGTGGGAGAACCTAATTCGTCAACAATTGCAAAATATTAACCTGGCAAATCTGTGGCAAATGGATTCACTTACTTTAAGGCAGAAACAACTCTAAATCCAACAACATTAATATAGCCACTGCACAGTAATCTCCTCAGGGATGTTTCCAGAGGCCACAGAATTTCAGGAGGCACTCCATTGTATTCGTTGGGATTTCTGCCAAAGTTACTTTGGTGGTTCTTGAAAATTTGCAGTAATGTCGGACTTGAAAAGAGTATCGCTTTTGCAACCTTTCAGTGCTTTGATGTGCTGATTACAATGTTTAAATGTGCTGATCACAATGATCACAAATATATCTCCCATCAGCAGAAGAGAATTGTAATGTGCTAGCTGTTTCAACTGTAAGGTTAAAATCACTTCTGTGAGAATATTGGAAGTAAATTGACCTCTAAAGTAAAATGACAGATTTAATGTTCTTTCACATTGTTAGACCAGGCTGTCATTTGTCAAATTGAGCTATAAAAACTATAATTTACTGGGCACTAATTTGGGTTTTTTAATTCTGCCTGTTCAGTAAAAGCTCATTGGAATGTAAGATTAGGTGGCTCTGAGTGTTCCATTAATTGGATCAAAAGCACTGCTTTGCCTTCTCCTGTAATTATTTCAATATTGTCACTGGAAAAGAAGGAATCCTTACATTTGTTCACATACATGAGCAAAATGGATATTAATATAGGAGTATGATTATAAGTTTGCAGATGACATGAAAATTGGTATCATTGTTGATAGTCTTGGGTTACAGAACAATATTGATCAGCTGATAAACTGGGTGGAGCAACAGAAGATGGAGTTAGAGTCACAGAGTAATTACTGTACCTGCCTCAACCACTTCCTCTGCCAGCGTGTTACATATACGCACTACCTTCTGCATGAAGAAGTTGCCCCTCAGGTCCTTCTTAAATCTTTCCCTCTCACCTTTAACCTATGCCCTCTAATTTTTGATTCCCTAACCATGGGAAAAAGACTGTGTGCATTCATCCCATCTTTGCCCCTCATGATTTTATTCACCTCTTTAAGATCACCCCTCACTCCTATGCTCCAATGAATAGAGTCCTAGCCTGCCCAACTTCTCTCCGTAATTCAGGCTCTCAAGTCCTGGCAATATTCTCTTAAATCTTCTTTGCAACCTTTCCAGTTTAATGACATCTTTCCTATAGCAGGGGCTGGAAACCTGACTGAGGTGTACAAAATGATGAGGGGCCGAGACAGTGATAAGTTTTTGCCCATAGCAGAGATGTCTAGGACCAGAGGGCATAGGTCTAAGGCAAGTAAGAAGGTGAGAGGGAATCTTTATTTCCCTCGTTTTCTTCAAATACTCCTAATTAGTGTTTAATATTCTGACAAATTCTCTTGATCTTTACATTACTCGAAACTGCTGCAGAATTAAGTCATTGAGTCATAGTTATACAACATAGAAACTCATCCATGCCAGCCAAGGTGTCTTCCTGAGCTAATCCCATTTTCCTGCAGTTGGCACATATCTCTCTATTCCTTTCCATCCATGTACCTGTCCAAATGTTGTCTAAAAGCTGTAATTGTACCCACCTCTATCACCTCCTCTGTCTGCTCATTCCATATACCCACCACCCTTTATGTGGAAAAACCTGCTGCTGAGGTCCCCTTTAAATGTTTCCCTTCTCACCTTAAACCAATGTCCTCTAGTTTTAGAACATAGAAGAGTACAGCACAAGAACAGGCCCTTTAGCCCATCATGTCAACATCAAACACAATGCCGAATTAAACTAAATCCGTTCTGCTTGTACATGATCTGTATCCTTCCATTCCCTGCATATTCATATATCTATGTAACAGCCTCTTAAAAGCCACTTCCACCAGTACCTCTGGCAGCCCATTCCAAGTACCCACCACTCACTATGTAAAAAATTTGCCCCACACATTTCCTTTAAACATCCCCCCCCACCACCTTAAAATGAATTCCCTTTAGTATTAGGCATTTCAACCCTGGAAAAAGATGCTGACTGTCAACCATATCTATGCCTCTCATAATAGAACATAGAACAACTACAGCACAATTCAGGCCCTTCGGCCCACAAAGCCATGCCGAACATGTCCCTACCCTAGAAATTACTAGGCTTACCCATAGCCCTCTATTTTACTCAGCTCCATGTACCTATCTAACAGTCTCTTCAAAGACCCTATCGTATCAGCCTCCACCACTGTTTCCGGCAGCCCATTCCACGCACTCACCACTCTCTGAGTAAAAAACTTACCCCTGACATCTCCTCTATATCTACTCCCCAGCACCTTAAACCTATGTCCTCTTGTGGCCACCAATTCAGCCCTGGGGAAAAGCCTTTGACTATCTACCCTATCAATACCTCTCATCATCTTATACACCTCAATCAGGTCTCCCCTCATCCTCCGTCTCTCCAAGGAGAAAAGGCCAAGTTTCCTTAACCTACTTTCATAAGGCATGCCCCGCATTCCAGGCAGCATCCTAGTAAATCTCCTCTGCACCCTCTCTATGACTTCCAAATCTTTCCTGTAGTGAGGCGACCAGAACCGATCACAATACGCCAAGTGGGGTCTAACCAGGGACCTATATAGCTGCAACAATACCTCCCGACTCCTAAATTCAATTCCCCGATTGATGAAGGACAATACACCATATGCCTTCTTAACCACAGAGTCAACCTGCACAGCCGCTTTGAGCGTACTATGGACTCGGACCCCAAGATCCCTCTGATCCTCCACACTGCCAAGAGTCCTACCATTAATACTATATCCCACCAACATATTTGACCTACCAAAATGAACCACTTCACACTTATCTGGGTTGAACTCCATCTGCCACTTCTCAGCCCAACTCTGCATCCTATCTATTTCCCTCTGTAACCTCTGACAGCCCTCCAAACTATCCACAACACCCCCAACCTTTGTGTCATCCGCACACTTACTAACCCACCCCTCCACTTCCTCATCCAGGTCATTTATAAAAAATCACAAATAGTAAGGGTCCCAGAACAGATCCCTGAGGTACACCACTGGTTACTGACCTCCACTCAGAATACGACCCTTCAACAACCACTCTTTGCCTTCTGCGGGCCAGCCAGTTCTTGATCCACAAAGTAATGTCCCCTTGGATCCCATGCCTCCTTACTTTCTCAATAAGCCTTGCATGGGGTACCTTATCAAACGCCTTGCTGAAATCCATATACACTACATCTACTGCTCTCCCTTCATCGATGTGTTTAGTCACATCCTCAAAAAATTCAGTCAGGCTCGTAAGGCAGGACCTGCCCTTAACAAAGCCATGCTGACTATTCCTAATCATATTATACCTCAACAAATGTTCATAAATCCTGCCTCTCAGGATCTTCTCCATCAGCTTACCAACCACTGAGGTGGGACTCACCAGTCTATAATTTCCTGGGCTATCCCTACACCCCTTTTTAAATAAGGGAACAACATCCCCAACCCTCCAATCTTCCGGAACCTCTGCCATCTCCATGGACGACATAAAAATCATCGTCAGAGGCTCCTCAATCTCCTCCCTCGCCTCCCACAGCAACCTGGGGTACGTCTCATCCAGTCCTGGTGACTTATCTAACTTGATGCTTTCCAAAAGTTTCAGCACCACCTCTTTTCTAATATCTACATGCTCAAGCTTTTCAGGCCGTTGCAAGTCCCCACCACAATCCTCCAGATCTTTTTCTGTGGTGAATACTGATGTAAAGTATTCATTAAGTACCTCCGCTAATACTTCCGGATCCATACACACTTTCCCACTGCTGCACTTGATAGGCCCTATCCTTTCACATTTCATCCTCTTACTCTTCACATACTTGTAGAACGCCTTGGGGTTATCCTTAATCCTGCCGATAGAAGTTTAATGTTATAAACTTCTATCAGGTCTCCTCTCAGCCTCTGACGTTCCAGAGAATACAACCCAAATTCATCCAACCTCTCTTTATAGCTCATGCCCTCTAATCCAAGCAGCATCCTGGTAAACCTCTTTTGGGATTTATCAGTGAACACATTTACCTACAATAAATCCAATGTTATGCAGAGTTTGTTAAAGGTTTTACAGAAATTAATAAACAATGGTTGGGATGGTGTATGTTTTCCCATCCAGAGTGGAAACATAAATCTAACAGATACAATATTTATACCAGATCTCGTGGTGGATTGGTGAGACCAAACACAGACGAGGTGACTGTTTCGCAGAACACCTGCGCTCTGTCCGTAACCGTGATCTGCATCTCCCCGTTGCCAGTCAATTCAGCTCTGCCTCCCACACTATCACTGATATGACAGTCCTCGGCCTCCTCCACTGTCACAAGAATTCCAAGCACAAACTGGAGGAACAGCACCTAATTTTCTGTCTTGGAATCTTGCAGCCTAATGGCATGAATATTGAATTCTCCCACTTTAGGTAATCCCCAGCCCCCCCAACTCCACAAACCCCCCCCCCCCCACCCCACAATGCTTCTCTTCTTCCCTTTCCCAACCCTTTTTTCCTCTCTCTCCTTACCTTTTACCCATCCCCTGGTGGATCTGCTCTCCCCTCCTCCCCCATACCTGCCTATCACTATCTCTTACCTGCATTGACCTATCACCACCCTGTGCCCACCTCGCTTCCCCTCTTTTGTCCACCTATCACTGCTCTGCTTTTCCCTCCTCTATATTGAGCTTCCCCTTTCCCTATCTTCAGTCCTGAAGAAAGGTCCTGACCCGTAATGTTGACCCCTGCTTTTCTCCACGGATGCTGCCCGGCCTACTGAGTTCCTCCAGCATCATCATGTTTTTCATCTAGATTCCAGCATCTGCAGTCCTTTATTTCTCTTGTGGTAGACTTCCCTTATAGTGAATGGACTCTGCAACACAATGAGGTGATCTTCTGATGCTCAGACAGCCTACCAGTTCCTCACTGTTTACACTATAATGGAGATGCAGCATTGATGATGGTTTGTTTTACACCAAACACCCATGCTAATTGTTTTGAAATGGTGTCAGAGAGTGTTATAGACATTTTGGAGTGGCCATTTTGAGAAGGGCTGTGTTGAGTTTGGAAGTGTTGCTGTTAAGGCCAAAGTTTAGGCTTTGGTGAAATTTGGGCTTCAGTGAGGAGGGCAAGCAGAAACAAGGTAAGGCAAAGTAAGACTTTTCATTGTCCTTGAGTTGTTAAAGGGGTAGTGATGGCAGTCAGCGGAGTGGTCTGCTCCTCCTGTGAGATCAAAGTCAAAGTCGAGTTTACTGTTATATGCACATCTATGCACAAGTGCAATGAAAAACTTACTTGCAGCAGCATCACAGGCACATGGGATCAGATAAGCAGCATTCACAAGAAAAACATAAATTAAACATAAATTAAACATAAATGATAGACAATTTTTACAAGAAAGAACACAATTAGAATAAAAACAAAGTTCATTTCAGTGCAAAGATGTGAGAGATGAGGGAGAAGTCTAGTGTCCCTGAATACTACGTCTTCAGGAGGTGGTTCCAGCTGAGTTCTGAATGGACTGAGTGGACCGACCTGTGACCTACCTGGTAATAGGTAAATCCATTCTACCCATGACCAGAAACAGAAGTACAGACTATTACAGTTGTTTGGGGATTGGAAGGCTGTTAGATGATGTGCCCCTTTAAACTTGTATATGTTGAGCATGGACCTGTGATGCGTATTGCTCTCTATAGAGTCATAGAGTTGGACAGCACGGAAACAGGCCCTTCGGCCCAACTAGCCCATGCCAACTAAGCTGCCCATCCAAGCTAATCCCATTTGCCAGTGTTTGGCCCATAACCTTCTAAACTTTTCCTGTCCATGTACCTGTCCAATTGTCTTCTAAAAGTTGTTATTGTACCTGCCTCAACCACTTCCTCTGGCAACTGTTTATACATAGATACCACCCTTGTGTAAAAAAGTTGCCCCTCAAGTTCCTCTTCAATCTTTCCCCTCTCACCTTAAACCCATACTCACTAGTTCTTGATACCCCTACTCTGGGAAAAAGACTGACTGCATTCACCGTATCTATGCCCCTCACTCCTCTATAAGATCACCTCTCAGTCTCCCACACTCCGAGGAATAAAGTCCTAGTCTGTCCAATCTTTCCCTATAACTCAGTCCCTCAAGTCCTGACAGCATCCTTGTAAATCTTTTCTGCACCCTTTTTCGTTCATCACTCCTATAGCAGGGCAACTAAACCTGAAAGCAATACTCCACATGCAGCCTGACCAGCGTCCTTTACAACCGCCCCATGACCTCTCAACTTTTGTACTCAATGCCCTGACTTATGAAGGCCAGCATGCCTAAAGCCTTCTTTGCCACTCTGTCTACCTGTGACTCCACTTATAGTGAACCATGTACTTGTACTCCAAGCTCCCTCTGTTCTACAACACTTCCCAGGACCCTGCCATTCACTGTGAAAGTCCGACGTGGATTTGACTTTCCAAAATGCAACACTTTGCACTTATCGGAATTAAAATCCATTTGTCATTCCTCAGCCCACTTACTCAGCTGATCAAAACCCCACTGTAATTTTTTGATAACTTTCTTCATTGTCCACTATACCACCTATTTTAACGTCATCTACAAACTTACTAACCAGGCCTTGTACATTCTTATCCAAATAGGCAGGCATGGTAGTGTAGCGGTTAGTGTAATGCTTTACGGTGCCAGCGACCTGGATTCAATTCCGGCCACTGTCTGTCTGTAAGGAGTCTGTACGTCTGTGTTTGTGTGGGTTTCCTCTGGGTGCTCCAACTTCCTCCCACATTCCAAAGACATACGAGTTAGGAAGTTGTGAGCATGATATGTCAGCACCGGAAGTGTGGCAATACTTGTGGGCTGCCCCCAGAACGCACTACGCAAAAGATGCATTTCACTGTGTGTTTTGATGTACATGTGACTAATAAAGATATCTTATCTAAATTGTTGATATAGATGACAAACAACAATGGCCCAGCTCTGATCCCTGGGGCACACCACTAGTCACAAGCTTCCAGTCCAAGAAACAACTTTCTACCATCACACTCTGCTTTCTATCACCAAGCCAATTGTGTATCCAATTAGTCAGCTTACCCGGAATTCCATGTGATTTCACCTTCCAGAGCCGCCTACCATGTGGAACCTTATCAAAGGCCTTACTGAAGTCCATATAGACTACATTTACTGCCCTGCCTTCATCAACTTTCTCTCATCAAAAACTCAGTCAAGTTCGTAAGACACGATCTCCTCATGCACAATGTCATGAACCCCCGTCTTTCCAGATGTACGTATATCTTATCCCTCAGAATCCTTCAGTAACTTACTTACACCCACAGTGTTCTTGGATATCCCTGGTCAGGCACTGGAGACTTGACTGGAAACTCAAGGCAACATTAGAAGTTCAATGCTCAATGGAGGTTTCGGACAGGATAAGATGGGAACCAGCAGTAACCATGAAAATTTGGATACCCAGAAATTCTCATGCTCTCAAAGGCATGTGGTCACAGTGGTGCACCTGCCACCATTTTGGCTGTGGGCCTCCTGCTTCAAGTAACAGATCCCGGGCACTGCCAAAAGAGTATTGAACTTTTCCACACTGCAAGACGTGCTGCCTGGGAGTGAGGTGAGTCCAGAGGGCTGGTGGTGGGTGTGAGTAAGGGGTGGTTGGAGACTAGTCAAAGCTTGAAGATCAGAACATTGGGTACTAGGTCTGTGAACAGATGTGTGGCTGGGTTGGGAGGAAGTGCCTGGCAAAGTTTAGGACTGGAAGAAAGGTGGGGGATGAGTAAGGAGCTCAATGAAAGAATAAGGGTAGAGGTTGGGAGTGTAAAGAAACCTAACTGAGGATGGGGATGGTTGGAGGCCTGGGCCCCAATGGATCTGGGAATGGGAGAGTGAGCTTGGAACTGGGTGACTGGAGGGTTGGGGGACTGAATCATTTAGTCAAAGGATCAGATCCATTGGGTGATCCTTGTAGGGTCCCAGACCATCAGGTGATTGGTGGGTCAGAAATTAAGTCTTGGGGATGATCAGCAGATAAAATTATAATTGGACCAGATAGTTCCTAAAAAAAAGTGGACATGCTTGGTCTAACTTCCAGGCTTGTTTCTCTCTCTACAGATGCTGTCTAGCCTGCTGAGTACTTTCTTATTTCTACTGCTCATTGCTCCTTCTGACACAATCACCAGCCAGAACTTACCTTGAGGAGCCCTGTCTAATGATTGTTCAGGCACACCTTACCCTGATTCATGACAACACAATGTTGTTCAACATATGAAGCAATCAAAATTTCATCATGTCCCTTCTGCACAAAATACCATAAAACAGCCCTGTTAATGGATTTAGTGGAGATTTAGGACAGCATTTCTATTAGCACTGCCTGACCTCCAAACAATGCTTAGAATGAAGATTGATGAGGATGCTGGACAAAGCTGTGAACAACAATTTGTGCTATTTCTCCTCATCCCAAAGATCATTTATTCAGTGTCTAGTGAGAAACTGGGAGACTCCCCAAAGAAAAATTTCTCTTTAGAATCGGCTGTGAGTTGCAGTTATGGGTGAAAGTTGGCAAGATCATTAAAGAGAAATTAGCTTTACTTATATGGTATCTATCAGGTCTTAGACTACACGTAATAGGGTAGACCTGGAGTAGTTCTGCTGTTTAAGTGTAGGAACCTTGGCATCCAATCTGTGTACAGCAGGGTCTAACAAACAGAATCGTAGACTCGTAGATTTACACAGCACGGAAACGTCCTTCAGCCCATCTCGTCCATGCCAACCAAAATGTCTTCCTGAGTAGTCCCATTTGCCTGCATTTGGCCCGTATCCATCTGAACTTTTCCAATCCATGCACTTGTCTAAATATCATTTAAAAGTTGTAATTATACCCACCTCTGCCACTTCCTCTTGCAGCTTGCTCCAGATACCCACCACCTTCTGTGTGAAAAACTTGCCTCTCAGATCCCCTTTAAATATTTACCCTCTCCCCTAAACCTATGACCTCTAGCTTTAGACTCCCTTACCCTGAGAAAAAGATTGTGACCATCTATTAACTTTGAAATACCAGTGACCAATTATTAAAAGCAAAGAAGAGATAGTTTGGATGCAGACAAACACATTACTACAGGACAAAAAGGCAGACCTAAAGTTAGAGTTATCAGGTTGTACTGAGGAAGGTGGCAGAGGAGTTTTACAGGAGTGATTTAAAAGCTCAGTTTGAAGGACTGGAGGTGCAGGGATTGTCTTCCTTCAAGCAGAAAAAGTTAAGGAAAGATTTGTTAGCGATGTTTAAAATCAAGAAGGTATCTGCTTCCTTTGAAGTGGTGAGATCTTTTACATTCACATAACATAATTGCCAAAGAAACCAAAGCCTGTCTTTTGTTTGCATAGCCATACAACTTGATCTAGAACACAAATTTCAAGATGCAATTGGATAAACACTTAAGGGGAAACTGCAGGATAGTGGGGTCAAAGGGACATCCATTTCCAGTTGGTAGAATGGCCTCCTTTTGTTGGGTATTATTTAGGGATTCTGAGACAGCCTTTTAGTAATGTTGGTTGAAGGATAAATGTGGACCATAACATCAAGAAACATCACTTTTTAAAAATTTGTACAATGGGACACTTAATGTATGAAGACATGAGCTCTGTATACCACATCTCACTGGAAAGCCTGCAGCTCAGCTATGCAGTGTCTGCCATTCTACACTAGTCTCAGGCCGATCATGTTATGGGGTCGGTCTTGAATTTGAGGTCCTCTAGCTCAAGAGGTGGGAGTTTTAATCCTGGCAGTTAAACACAACATTTTTACTAAAAATCTACTGCTCTCCCCTGCATTTGGGGCTCCTACCCATAATCTCTCTTCCCTCTCTCTTCAGAGTTAATTGAAATAAAATAGAATTTTTCATTACTTCCAACAAGATCTTCCCAGCGTTAGAAATCAAAATGAACAGTCTCTGCCAGGCTTAGTTGGTAATACACTTCACACTGAGTCAAAGATTATTGGGTCCTTATCCAATTCCAGAGACCTTAGAAAAAGAGGATAACTAAGGAGAGGATAGGTCCACTCAAGGATAAAGGAGGGAATTTGTGCTTGGAGTCAGAGCTCTTGGCTGAGGTGCTAAATGAGTATTTTGCATCGGTAATTACCGAGGAGAAGGATTTGGTGGAGAGTAAAAACAGAGTGGGACGTGCTCATGTGCTGGGACATTTTGAGATGAAGGAGAAAGTAGTGCTGGGTCTTCTGAAAAGCATTAAGATGGATAAGTCCTCAGGGCCTGATGGCAAATATCCCAGAATATTGAAAGAAGCAAGTGAGGAGATTGCTGGGGCTTTGACAAGGATCTTTGTGTCCTCACTAGCAACAGGCGAAGACCCAGAGGACTGGAGAATAGCAAATGTTCTGTCTTTGTTCAAGAAGGGAAATAGGGATAATCCATGTAATTCTGGGCCAATGAGCCTCATATCAGTGGTAGGGAAGCTATTGCAGTGGATACTGAGGGATAGGATTTTTACACATTTGGAAGGCATGGCCTGCTTAGGGACAGTCAGCATGACACTGTGCAGGACAGGTCATGCCTTACAAACTTGATTGGGTTTTTGAGGAGGTGACAAAGGTGCTTGATGAGGGTAAGGCTGTAGATGTTACCTACATGGAGTTAATAAGACATTTGATAAGGTCCCTCATGGTAGGTTGATTCAGAAGATAAAGATGCATGTGATCCAGGGTGAATTGCAAGTTTGGATTCGGAACTGACTTGCCCATAGAAGACTGAGAGTAGGGTTGGAGGGCTGTTATTCTGGCTGGAGGCACGTGACCAGTGTTGTTCCACAAGGATTGGTGTTTGTGATATGTATCAATGATTTGGATGAAAATGTAGATGGGTGGATTAGCAAGTTTGCAGATGACACCAAGATCGGTGGAGTTGTTGACAATGTAAAGGACTATCAAAGAATATGGTGGGATATAAATCAGTTACAGATATGGGCAGAGAAATGGCAGATGAGTTTAATCCGGGCAAGTGTGAGGTGTTGCACTTAGGGAGGTCAAATGAAAGGGGAAAGTGTACAGTTAATGGTAGACCCCTTAATATCATTGAGGTACAGAGGTATCTTGGGGTCTAGGTCAATAGCTCACTGAACGTGGCTATGCAAGTGGATAAGGTGGTAAAGAAGGTGTATGGAATGCTTGGCTTCATTGGTAACAATGTTGAGTATAAGAGTAAGGAAGTCAAAGGTGTATGGAATGCTTGGCTTCATTGGTAACAATGTTGAGTATAAGAGTAAGGAAGTCATGTTGCAGCTATATAAAACATTAGTCAGACCACACTTGGAGTATTGTGTGCAGTTCTGGTCACCTCATTATAGAAAGGATGTCGAGACTGGAGAGGGTGCAGAAGAGGTTTACCAGGATGCTGCCTGGATGAGAGGGTATGAGCTATAAGGACAGGTTGGACAAACTCGGGTTGTTCTCCCTCGAGTAACGAAGGCTGAGGGGAGACCTGATAGAGGTTTCAAAATTATGAGAGTCATGGATATGGTAGACAGTCAGAATCTGTTCCCCATGGTAGAAATGTCAAACACCAGAGGACATGCTTTAAAGGTTGGAGGGGTTGTTGGGGGGGGGGGGAGTTTAATAGCAATATGAGGGGCAAGTTTTTTTATGCAAAGAGTGGTAGGTGCCTGGAATAAGTTACCAGGAATAATAGTGGAAGCAGGCAGTTTGGTGACGTTTAAGAGGCTTATAGATGGACACATGAATATGAAGGGAATGGAGGGATATGGATGATACAAAGGAAGAGGACATTTAGTATAATTGGCATCAAGATTGGTACAACATTCTGGGTTGAGTGGCTTGTTCAGTGCTGTACTGTTCTATATTCTATGTTCTATCACACAGATAAATAAGAAACATTCTTTAATCTATTTCTGGTTATGTAAAATTGAAAATAAAATCGTTTAGTTCTACATATATAACAACCTTTTATGAAACTAACATTCTTGCATTTCTCCCCACATCATGTTCAGGGCTGGATTCAAATGTAGCCCGAAGCTATTGGATAAAATATTTCTATGTCACCATAAAATTTTACTGTAAAATGCCTTTGGACTTTATTAAGATTATTACTGAGCACTGTTTCAGAAAAGATCTTTCACAGAATGTGCAGCGATGAGCAGCAAAGTGCAGAGTACTTTTTTATTGTACCTTGTCTACCTTATTATCTCCAAACTTAGATTTGTAACCACCAGTAACACCACATTCCACAACTATGCACTTCAATCTTGGTTCATAGAGGATTCAGGAATCATGGATGCCTTGACACAGAAGACTGTTGTCCCTGTGCCAACTCTTTGAAAGAGCTATTCAATTACCGTATATTCTTATTTCCCCAAACCCCTATTCCTTACACATAGCCTTGCCAGTTTTATTTTCTCTCACCCTCCAGAGTAGATTAGATTGCAGTTCCACTGAGCAGTCATTCTTCACCTTTATCAGAGTTCTGGCAGGTCAGAACATTCATAAGTGTCTCCAAATCTGCTCCAAACCCAATCCTTTCTATGCTGGGAAGAAGGAGCTTGTCAGTTGTGTAGACACAAGTCCCAATGATGCTGCAGCACCAATGACAAAGCAGGAGCCAATGAAGCAGCAGGGAGGTGGAAGGGATGGAAGCAGCTTCAAGGCATCCCGCAATTTTATAAATGACTGAATCACAAGCACATGCAATATAACCTTGGTTGTGAATTGAGAATTTACAAAACTCTTGTGCCTACATTTTTCACATTGATATTCTTGATCCTTATGTCATTTATCCATGAAGAATCCATGAAGACCATCTCACTCACAACAAAATTTCAGTTAATACCAAATGTCTACCAGTCCTTCTCAGACGGATGGATATTGAGTAGTTGCCAATGATCAGTATGAGGGATTGGATTAGGACCTTCTAATGGCAGTGTACGCATTTAGTTTTAAACATCTGCAAAGTCTATTATCATTCTCTGCCATTAGTTTACTCCATTTTAATCCAAGCTTTCTCCTCAGAATTATAGTTTGGTCTTGTGGTGAATTGTTGCCAAAAGCTCTTTATGACTTTCATTGCTCTTTCTATAAAATAGGGCACCTAGAAATATAAAGTAACTTAAGAATGGTCAAAGTTTTGCATCATAAATCTCACCTTTGTGTTTTTGGCCTTTTATTCTAACAACTCATTTATCTCATTGTTTCCCTGCCCTCATTCTCTGTACATTTCCTTCCCATAATCAACAGCCTATCCATTGCTTTACTTCATATTTATTTAGCACCCTTGTGCCTTTCTCCTTTCAGATCCATGGAACTACAAACAGGCAGGGCACTGGAAGAAGATCAAGGAGACAATCATTCAGACAGGCCACCACTGGCAACCTATGTTTCGAATGCTGACTGTGCATAATTTAGTGGCTAGTATAATGATGAAAACTTCTTGTGGTGACATATTGGGCACATGGCTTATGTGCAGGACAGGAGACAAAGGTTTTTCAGCTGCCAGCTTGCCAGAGGGCAAATTCTCACCTGGGCTCTGCTGCAGAAGACTCAGTTGAGGACTTTGGAGCATGCTCCAAAAGAAAGCTGAGGACCATGTGCAATGAAATACTTGGTACATTTGGAAGCCTGCTGTTATGTTATCAGGGAACAGAAAGGAATCCATCACCAACCTAGATCAGAATTTGGAACCATCGTCTCCAGCATGAAGTGGGTGCTAACTCCATGAGCATACAGATGGACAATGGTTCTCTGATGGGTCAGCACTGTCTGAAAAACAAATCAAACTGCAGATACTGAACTCTAAAACTAAAACAGAAATGCTGGAAGAAATCAGCCAGTCAAGCAACATCTGAGAAGGTGAAACCAGTCCAATGTTTCATGTCAGTGACCCCTCCTCAGCTCTGTTTGAATGCTGAGGCAACCTTTATGTAAGATCAGCTTGTCAGACAGCTGCCATCAATTTGCAGTGTGCAAAAGGGTTTCCGGAGTCTCAGAGATGTCTAGCAACCCATAAGAACATAAGGCATAGGAGCAGAATTAGGCCATTCGGCTCATCAAGTCTGATCCACCATTTGATCATGGCTGATTTATTTTTCCCTCTCAACCCCATTCTCCTGCCTTCTCCCTGTAACTTTTGACACCCTTACTAATCAAGAACCTATCAACCTCCTCTTTAAACGTACCCAATAACTTGGTCTCCACAGCTCTCTGTGGCAATGAATTCCACAGATTCACCACCCTCTGGCTAAAGAAATTCCTCATATCTCTGTTTTAAAGGAATGTCTTTCTATTCTGAGGTTGTGCCCTCTAGTCCTCAACTCTCCCACTACTGGAAACATCCTCTCCATGTCCACTCTATTCTGGCCTTTCAATATTCAGTAGGTAACCCATTCTCTACCTGGTTACCGGAGGTGGTGCCAGAGGGAGTGAAAGTGGCTCCACAGAGCACAAATCCACTCACACTCTCTACTCTGCTGCTCAGCAATTCCTCTTGCTATTGTTGCCAGTCAACCAGCACAGACCATCTTTGCTTATGTTGACAAGTTGCAGATGACAGCCTTGGCTTAGAATCTCTTGAAATCATCCTCCAGGACCATCTTCTGTCTCTTCAGCTGAAAGTCAGCAGCCTTCAATAAGCCACCTGCAAGTTCTGAAGTAGACTGCAATGATTCAAAGGCACTTGGAAAACAAGTACTAAGGAGTTCCACGTGTTGCTGACATGTATGCATTATGCCTTGATTACGTTTATAGATATGATCTGGAGTTCTTATTTTGTGATAGCTTTAATTGTTGCGTTGTTTTAATTTTGTTCAACAAGTGACAGATGGAAGGCTTCTGGGATTAGAAAATGCAAGCTAGGAAGAAGATGGAAAGCAGGAAACTATAGGCCAATTTGCCTAGTCATCTGTCGATGGAAAACATTGTTCAAAATGATCGCACAATCAGAGTCAACATGATTTTATGAAATGGATTACAGTTCTTTGAGGATCTAAGTCAAAGTCAAATTTGAATTTACTGTCATATGCACAAGTACATGTATGCACAGGTGCAATAAAAAAACTTACATGCAGCAGCATCACAAGCACATAGCATCATATAAGCAACTGTCTCAAGAAAAACATAAATTATACACTATTTTTACAAGAAAAAACCATTAAAACATAGAAAAGTCCATTTTAGTACAAAGTGATCAGAGTGGTCATAGTGTTGCTAAACTGTAGTGGTGATTGGGTTTTGTCAGTTGGTTCAAGGGGAATAGCTGCTCTTGGTTGCTTGAAGGGGAATGGTTGAAGGGGAGTAGCTGTTCTTGCACCTGGTAGTGATGAACTTCAGGCTTCTATACCTCCTGTTCAATGGCAGCTGTGAGAAGATGGCAAGACCCGGATAGTGGGGATCTTTGATGGATGTTGCCTTGTTGAGGCAGCGCCTCCTGTAGATACTACTGATGGTGTGCCCATGATGTATTGGGCTTAGTCCACTACTCTCTGCAGCTTCTTACATTATGTTGTGGATGTAGTAAGCAGTCTGTTTGAAGGAGGACAAATTAAACTGGTGTCTTTTAAAACTATTAGAGTAGCTGGGATGGCAGTTAGGGCAGTGGTATTCTCCTCCTACAGGATGTGGGAGATCAGGGAGACTGCCAGGGTCCCTGATGATTTCACCTGTAGGAAGTGCTCACAGCTGCAGTTCTTTACTGATTGCATGAAGGAAATGGAGCTGGAGTTGGACATATTTAGGATCATCCAGGATGCTGAGAGCATCACTAACAAGAGTTTTAGCAAGGTGACCACACCTAAGGTGCAGGCAGCAGATAGTTGGATGACCACCAGGTCAGTGGTGCTGTGGCCGGCTCTGAGGATCAGCAGGGAAGGGTAAAGTCAGGCAAAGCAATAGTGATAAGAGACTCGATAGTTAGGGGACAGGCAGGAGATTCTGTGGCCTCGAAAGAAATACCAGGATGGTGTGTTGCCTCCCAGGTGCCAGAGTCAGGGACGTCTTGGAGCAGTTGCAGAACATTCTTAAGGGAGAGAGCGAACAGCCAGAGGTCATGGCACACATTGACACCAACAACACAGGTAGAAAGTGGGAACAGGTCCTGTGCAATGAGCACAGGGAGTTAGGAAAAAGGCTGAAAAGCAGGACATCGAAGGTAGTAACTTCTAGATTATTCCTGGTGCCATGTGCTAGTCAGGGCAGGAATAGAAAGACAGAACAGATGAATATGTGGCCGAGGGACTGGTGCGGGGGGTAAGGTTTCAGATTCTTGGATCATTGGAACCTCTTCAGTGACAGGGGTGTCCTGTACAAGAGGGACAGGTTGCACCTTAACTGGAGGGGAACCAATATCTTGGCCAGGAGGTTCGCTAGTGCTGTCTGGGAGGGTTTTAACTAGTTTGGCAGGGGGATGAGAACCAGAGCATCGGGTCAGAAAGTGGAGGGATTGAGAGGAAGGCAAATGTCATGACCAGTAAGTCTGGAAGGAAGAAAAGGCAGGAGCAAGTTATTAGACATGATGGGGCAGATGGGTTAAAGTGTGTTTATTTTAGTGCTAGCAGTACTAAGGGTAAGTGTATTGAACTTCGAGCATGGAGCAGTACATGGATCTATGATGTTGTGGTCATTATAGAATCTTGGTTGAGAGAGGGACAGGACTTGATGCTTCATGTTCCAAGTGTTTCGATGTTTTAGAAAAGATAGAGAAAGAGGCAAAAGAAGGGCTGAGAGTTCCACTGAGTCTATACGGGTAGAACTCAAAAATAAGAAAGGTGCAATCACACTAATGGGATTATACTACAGACACCCCAGTAGTCACTGGGACATTGAGGAATGGATATGCAGGCATATTAGGCAAAGGTGAAAAAACATCAGGGTTGTTGTTATGGGTGACTTCAACTTCCCCAATATAGACTAGGACCTCCATAGTGCAAGAGGTTTAGATGGGGCAGAACTTGTTATGTGCATCCAGGAGGGTTTCTTAAATCAATATGTATATGGTCCAATGAGAGGAGGGGCCATACTGGACCTGATGTTGGGAAATGAGCCTGGCTAGGTGACCGAGCTGGTGGGAGAACAGTTAGTGAACAGTAACCACAACTCCTTAAGTTTTAAGATAGCTGCAGATAAGGATAAGTATAGAGAGTATTAAATTGGAGCAGGGCAAATTACATTAGGCAGTAACTAGGGAGAGTTAATTGGGGACAGCTGTTTTTAGGCAAGGCCATCTCTGACATGTGGAGGGTGTTTAAAGGGACAGTACACTCTTAATGGCAAAACCCTTAACATTGTTGATGTACAGAGGGTTCTTGGGGTCCATGTTCATAGCTCCCTGAAAGTGGCTGCACAGATTGATAGGGTGATAAAGAAAGTATATGGTATGCTTGCCTTTATTAGCCAAGGCATTAAGTTCAAGAGTTGGGAAGTTATGTTGCACCTTTAAAACTCTAGTTAGGCTGCATCTGGAGTATTGCATTCAATTCTGGTCATCCCATCATAGGAATGATGTGGAGGCTTCGGAGAGGGTGCAGAGGAGGTTTACCAGGATGCTGCCTGAATTAGAGAGCATGTGCTATAAGGAGAGCTTGGACAAGCTTGGGTTGCTTTCTCTGGAATGGCGGAGGCTGAGCGCAGACCTGATAGAAGTTTATAAGATTATGAGAGGTGTTAGGGATTATTCTGGAGTTATAAGATATCTTTATTAGTCACATGACTGTACATTGAAACACACAGTGAAATGCATCTTTTGCGTAGTGTTCTGGGGGTAGCCCGCAAGTGTCGCCACACTTTTGGTACCAAATTAAAATGATAATATAAGATTGTAGAACCAGTCTTTAGGAAATAAAACCTGTTCAAAACATTCTGGGCCAAAGGGCCTGAAACTGCACTGTGCTGTTCTATGGTCTATGTTCTATGGTCTATTGACCATGGATCCATACTTATGAACTAGATCGCGGGACCAAGTGTATTGGAACCAAACTTGCGAGAATACAGAGGTAGATGAAAGAGCAAGTTGTGAGGACTTATTAAGTCAGCAAAGGGCTCTGGGTAACTTAAGCAAGTGGTCCAAATTTGGCAGATGAAGTATACAGTGGGGAAAGTTGAGGTTATCTACTTTGGTAGAATGAGTAGAAATGCAGAACATTGTTTAAATGGGGCGAATGCTGCTGTACGAAGAGATTTGAGTGTCCTCGTACATGAAAAACAGAAAGTTAGCAAGGAGGTAAATAGGAAAGCAAATACATTGTTGGTCTTTATTGCAAAAGAGATAGAGTTTAAAATTAGATAAAGTTTAACACAACTGTGCAAGGCCTTGCTGAGACCACACTTGGTACAACTTTTGTCTCCATATTTAAAGAGGGGTGGCTTTACATCGAAGACCATGTTCACTGATTTGATATAATAACAGGAAAATACTGGAAACACTCAGCAGGTCAATCAGCATCTGTGAACAGAGAAACAGAACTAACTTTTCCAGTCTGAGGGTGTTGTTTTATGCTGAAAGTCTGAAATGGTTGGGCTTATACTTATTGGCATTTAGAAGAATGAGAAATGATCTTACTGAAACATATAAAATTCTTAGGGAACTTGACAAGGTAGACCCTGATCTTTGCTCAAAGGGACTCTAGAACTATCTGAAATCCAGGTCTGTATGTCTCTATTTACAGTCCTGCAATGCGCTTTGGGAAATCTACTTCTGCCTGGGAGCAACTTTTATGCAGAGGTTTGGCTCAGACAAGCATCTTTCAATATCTGTCACACCACTGCCTGTAGTGCTTGGAATTTAAAATTATCACAGAAAGCTTTAACCACTTGGACAAACAATGCAGCAGTCGGAAAAAACAACAGGTTGCACTAATCGGCAAGATGTGGAAAATTCCCTCACACAGCTTTCTGGTGGAGTCTGTCCTTGTTTAGAACACGCTAAGCTGTGCAAATTTAATATAGAGTATGGGCTGGAGCTGGAATATTGAGCATTAAAATGTCAAATCATCATTTCACCTGGATTGACATCACATTCTGCTACTTTGCATAGCTTAGATGGGCATCTTAGTTGGCATGGACAAGTTGGGCCGAAGGGTCTGTTTCTGTGCTATACAACTCCATGACTGATGTTCACGGTATCCAGTTAAATCCTCACAAAAAGGCATGCAGTAGAGTTCCAAGGACACCCATTGCACCTAAATGCGTGTGCTATTGATCCCAGTCTCACATCCTGTGAGCTTAGATGGAACCAGCAAAACACAAATGCCACACATTCTGGCACTCACAGATTTCCTCCAGAGGTCATTAACCTCCCATAATTCTATGCATTATCAAGAAAATTGATAAATTATCTGTTTTATTGACACAGACACCTGTTACATCTGGAACAATTGATTTGTGATTAAAATGTAATTATCTTTGTCTGGTTTACTGGTGTCCGTCAGCAGAGTTTCCATGTCCAGGAAATGAAACGTATAGTAGTGACACAGCAATGAATCAATATTACAACAGTGAATCAATGTCAGACTGAGGGCAGCACTGCTGCCTCACATTCCTTACGCATAATTCACTTCAATGATATCCTTATCCCAGGCTGGAATTTTACTGGCTAGTTAATACTCATACCTGCAGGCTTTCTTATATTACATACTCTTGATATAGAGTCATAGAGTCATACAGCATGTAAACAGGCCCTTCAGCCCAACTCGTCCATGCCGACTGTGTTGCCCAACCAGCTAGACCCATCTGCCTGTATCTGGCCCATAGCCCTCTAAACCTCTCCTATTCATGTACTTATCTAGATGGCTTTTAAATGTTGCTAATGTGCCCTCCTCAGCCACTATTTCTGGCAGCTCATTCCAAATACGCACCACCCTTTGCATGAAGAAGCTGCACCTGATTTCCCTTTTAAATGTCCAGCCTCTGATCTTAAACCTATGTCTTCTCATTCTTAGCACACCCTCCCTGGGAAAAAGACTATATAGGAAAGATGTTATTAAACTAGAAAGAGGACAGAAAAAAATTTACCAGGATGTTGTCTGGATGAGGGCCTGAGTTACAAGGAGAGGTTGCGTAGACTAGGACCTTATTCCCTGGAACATAAGAGACTGAGGGGTGACCTGATAGAAGTGTACAAGATCATGGGGGCATTTTCTGTACTCTTTCTAGTTCAATAACATTTTTCCTATAACAGGATGACCAAAACTGTACACAAAACTCCAAGTGCAGCCTTCACCACCCTACTTGTGACGCCGATTACAGCAAACTATGCACTTGCACCCCTAGGCCCCTCTGTTCCATAACATTCCCCAGAGCCTTACTATTCACTGTACAAGTCCTACCCTGGTTTGATCTCCCAGATTGCAATACCTCGCATTTATCTGGATTGAAAGCCATTTGCCATCCTCAGACCCCTGCATATGTTTGGTAACAATTTAGTAAAAACAGGGTTGTTTTCCACAGAATAACCTAAGCTGTTCATCCCTTGACCCTGATTGATGGAAAGGCTTTTCTCAAGCCCCACACTGCTTCTCCCCATCCATGCCTTCACAGTTTTGCAATAACTCACTGCTAACAGACAAACTCTGCTCAAATGTATGAATGTCCACCAGTAAACCAGCATAGGGTGACGGCTGTCCCTGATCTCTTGCCTATACCTTGACAAGCCAAAACTCCCAGTCACAGATATTCCCAAAATTATTAAAGTGAAATAAATTGGACATAGATAGGATATTGTTAACAAACATTCACAGCAGACAATCTATAATCTCAATGCTAAGTACACCTCTCAACCTACAATAAAGTCAGGGGACCAACCCTGGTCCAGTGAGGGGTGCAGGAGAGTGGGCTGCCAGCAGCACCAGGCATCCCTAACAATGAGGTACCAACCTGGTGAAGCCGCACACAGGACTACATCTATTGCGAACAGTAAACAATGCATGTATTAGGCAGAGCTAAGTGATCCCACAACCAACAGGTCAGATCAAAGTTCTGTAGTCCTGCCACATGTGCTCATGAGTGGCGTGGACAATGAAAAAACTAATGAGAGGCAGCAGAATATCTCTATCCTCAGTAGATGCAGTGAACAGGTGAGTGCTAAAGACAAGGCTGCAATATTTGTAAAAACGTTCAACCAGAGTGCTGAGAGGATGATCCATCTCGGTTTCCTCCTCAGACCTGCATCATCATATAAGCCAGTCTTCAGGCAATTTGAGTCACTCTATGTGCTATCAAGAAGCAGTCGGAGTATTGCAGAATAAAGGCTTTGGAACCAACCTGATGCTTTACCAAGCAATGTTAAATTGCTCAGATGTGTTCTGTCCATAAAAAGCAGAACAAACCCAGTCCAGCTAATCATTGTCTGATCAGTTACCCATCAGCAAGGTGATGGGCAGTGTAATCAGCAGTGCTACCAAGTGACACTCATTCACTAGTAATCACTCACCACTGCCCAGTTTGAGCTTTGCCAGAACACATTGAATCAGAATCAGAATCAGAATCAGGTTTATTATCACTGACATATGTCATGAAATTTATTGTTTTGCAGTAGCAATACAGTGCAAGTTACAAAAATAAATAAACAGTGCCCCAGCTCACCCAAGATCTCGTCACAGCTTTGATCCAAACATGGATCCAAGAACAGGGTTCCGGAGATGAAGTGAGAATAATGGCCTTGACATCAAACCAGTATTTGACAAAATGTGATACCAAGGAGTTCTGGTAAAAATGAAATCAATGGGCATCAAAGGAAGAAGACTCCCCTGGCTCCCTACCTTGTGTTAAGGAAGATGGTTGTGTTTGTAGAGTCAAACATCCCAGCTCCAATACATGGCCAGGCCCAACCACCTTCAGTTCTTTCATTAATGTGGTCAAAAGGAGGGATTTCCCTGTTAATTGCAAAATGCTCAGTTCCTTTCATAAATGAAACACCCCATGCCTGCATGCAGCTCAGTTAAGACAACAGTCAGACAGGGGCTGATAAATAGCAAGTAACATTTCTGCCGCAAAAGTGCCAGGCAGTGACCAAATGGACAGTGATTACATTGCTACAACAACACCTTGAGCGTCACCATTGATTGGAATCTCAACCTCACCAACCACATAATTACTACGGCTAAGATAAGATGTTTATTTATTAGTCACATGTACATTGAAACACACAGTGAAATGCATCCTTTTGCGTTAATGCGAATGTGCTGGGGGCAGCCTGCAAGTGTCGCCACTCTTCTGGTGCCAACATAGCATGCCCACAACTTCCTAACCTGTACACCTTTGGAACGTGGGAGGAAATCGGAGCACCCGGAGGAAACCCACACAGACACAGGGAGAACGTACAAACTCCTTACAGACAGCAGGTCAGAGGCTGAGTATCCAATTGCAAGTGACTTAGTGCCTGCCACTCAAAAGGCTTCCCATCATCCAAGGAGGGACATGTTGGAATAATCTACTCCTCCCTGTGCAGGTCCAGCAACAGTTAAGGAGCTTGACACCATCTTGGACGATGCAGTCTGCTTGACTGATCCACCACCCTAAACATTCACCTCATCATCAGTACCACCCCTAAGTGTGTATCATCTACCAAATTCTACTCCAGCAGCACCTGTCAAACTCCCAACCTCTACTGTTGAGGACAAGGAACATACCACCTGCAAATCCCCCTCCAAGTCACACGCCATCATGATTTGGAAATACATCACCACTCCCTCAATGTCACATTGTCACTAGGTCTAAATCCCTGAACTCCCATCAACACTGTGGGAGCAGCTTCACCAGAGGCATTGCAACAATTCAGGAAGTGCAATTACCGGATGGGAAATAAATGCTGGCCTTGCCGGTGACATCCACAGTCGAAAAATTGAAAAACAAGATCATAAATATAGAAAAAAATTTAAAAAGTAAGCCTTAATTACAATACATGAAAACAATCAAACAGATTGAAATCATCTCACTAAATCGAACAATAGAAATAGATATCCTTGCAGCCAGTTTCCTCCATTCAAACGAGTAACCTGACTCGACCGATCCAGTGTATGTTCAGTGGACTCCATGAACAGTGAAACAGCAGAATGTGATCGTGAAGTCACCAACAATCAGCTGTGCAGAAGTTAAGGATTTCTACATTCACACAAAAATCAGATACTTCTGAATGGAGCAAGATAAACATTGACAGTTCCGCCGTGGAACCACTGCCATTTCTGTCAAAGATTCATGCTGTTATTTTCTCTTAAAGTTATTTAGAAACAAAGAAAACATAATAGTTTAATTTACATCAAGAAGGAATATTTTCCAAAAAAAGAGAAGAAAAGAATTAGATATTAAGTGAATCAAATGAACTGGGATTAGTGCAGCAAAGTGATGCTGATGTATATGAACAGCCATGATCTTTTTGAATGGTGGAGCAAACATGAAGGGCCAAAAGCCCTCATCCTACCTCGATAACCTTGATCTTGCCCTCCTGATGTCACTGAATCTTTACTAGAAAACGGTTCATAAATATTAGTCCCTCCCTACTGCTCTGCAAACTCAGCTAGTATTTGCTTGAGTACAACAAATTGTGATCTGATTATGTTTAAAATATTAAAGGATACAGAGAAATTATGATTTAATTCAATGGTAGGGCAGACTCAAAGGGCTAAATGGTTTATTCATGCTGCAAAGGGATAGTAAGATGGGGTAGGAGGAGAGTTCAAGAAGATAATTTGGGATTTCCTGGCCCCAAAGTTGATGAAATAAAAAAAACAAAAGAAAAAGTGCTGGAAACACACAGCAGGTCAGGCAGCATTTGTTGAAACAGAAACAATATTTCAGGGGGAAGACCATTCATGAGAACTGGAAAAATTCTTTGACCTGAAATATAAAGTCTGTTTCTCTTCCCACCAATGCTGCCTGACCTGCTGAGTGTTTCCAGTAATTAATGTTTTTATTTCAGATTTCCAGGGTGTAAAATGTTTTGATTTCCAAAGTTTATGAAGTTGCCTTCGCATGAACAAAGGCAAATCAAGGAAAACTGAATGACATAGCAGTCGATATGCACACCTCAAAAATCTCACACCATCTCTCAAATCTCCTGGCCTTTATCAAATTTTGTTTTATCTGATCACAACGTAAAAGGTCAATTGGTGGAATCTATCAAGTTTGATGTTGTGGAGAGACCATCTCTCAGCAAAAGATGCAACTGATTAAAACACTGTGTTTCCTCTACACAGAATGCTATACGCACATCAACCAGCAGAAAAATTCCCAGTTACATAGAACATAGAACATAGAACAGAGAACATAGAACAGTACAACACAGGACAGGCCCTTGGGCCCACTACGTTGTGCTGAACTAATTAAATCAATGACTCCTAGCTAATCTTCCCAGCACATTGACCATATCCCTCCCTTCTCTGCATATTCATGTTCTTATCTAAGAGTCTCTTAAACACTTCTATGCTATCTGCCTCTACCAGCACCCCTGGCAGTGCATTCCAGGCACTTACCACTCTCTGTATAAAAAACTTGCCTCGCATTTCTCCTTTGTACTTTCCCTTTCTCACCTTAAATACATGCTCTCTAGTACTAGATATTTCAATCCTGGGAAAAAGATACTGACTCTATCTATGACTTGCATAATTTTATGAACTTCTATCAAATGTCCCCTCAGCTTCCGTCACTTCAGAGAAAACAATACCAGCTGGTCCAACCTCTCCTCATAGCACATGTCCTCCAAACCTGGCAGTATCCTGGTAAACCTCCTGTGCACCCTCTCCAAAGCCTTCCTATGATGAGGTGACCAGAATTGAATGCAATATTCTAAATGTGGCCTAACCAGAGTCTTATAAAGCTGTAACATAATCTTCTGGCTCTTGAACTCAATGCCTAGACTAATGAAGGCAAGTACGCCATATGCCTTCTTTACCACCTGATCAATCTGTGCGGATACTTTTAGGGAGCCATGTACCTGGACCCCAAGATCCCCAAGGGCCTGCCATTAACTGTGTACTCTCCCTTCATGTTGAATCTCCCAAAGTGCAGCACCTCACACTTGCCTGGATTAAACTCCATTTGCCACTTCTCTGCCCATTTCTGCAAATGATATATTTTCTGTCGTATCCTTTGACAATCTTCTATGCAATCCACAATGCTGCCAATCATTGTGTCGTCTGCAAACTTAACCATCCTACCACATTTTCATCCAAGTCATTTATATATATGACAAATAACAGAGGTCCCAGTACAGTTTCCTGCAGAACACCACTAGCCACAGACCTCCACCAAGACCCATCCACCACTACCCTCTGTATTCTGCAGGCAAGCCAATTTTGGATATAATCAGCCAAGTCACCGTGGATCTCATGCATCCTAATTTTCTGGATGAGCCTATCATGTGGGACCTTGTATACAGCATCCACTGCTCTACCTTCATCAATTACCTTCATCACCTCCTCGAAAAATTCAGTAAGATTAGTCAGATGTGACCTGCCCCTTCACAAAGCCATGCTGACTATCCTTAATTAGACTATGCTGCTCCAAATACTCATAAATCCTATGCTGCTCCAAATACTCATAAAGAATCCTCTCCATTAGTTTCCCTGCGACTGACATTAGACTCATCGGTCTATAATTTCCAGAATTATCCCTAATTCCCCCCATGAACAAAGGAACAACCTTAGCTACCCGCCAGTCCTCCCACACCACACCTGTGGCTAGCAAAGATACAAAGATCTTGGTCAAGGCCCCAGCAAAATTATCTCTCACCTCTCTCAATAACCTGGGGTTTATTCCAGGTTCTTGACAGAGGCGACAGATGATATTGCTGGGGCCTTGATCAAGACGTGGTGTTAGGTGTTGTCAAAAACATGTTTCCTATCCTCAAAGTGCACGAGCATCTTAGCATGCTCCACTCTGATCTCACTATCCCCTACATCCCTCTCCTTAGTAAATACCGATGCAAAGTATTCATTTAGGACCTCGCTCACATCTCTACCTCAAGCACATGTTCCCTCCTTTATCCTTGAGCAGTCCTACCCTCTCCCTAGTTATCCTCTTGCTCCTGATATGTGTGTAGAATGACCATAAAACCGTGAGACATAGGAGCAGAATTAGGCCATTCAGCTCATTGAGTCTGTTCCGCCATTCGATCATGGCTGATTTATTTTTCCCTCTCAACCTCATTCTCTTGCATCCTCCCTGTAACCTTTGACACCCTTACTAATCAAGAACCTATTAACCTCTGCTTTAAATATACCCAATGACTTGGCCTCCACAGCCATCTGTGGCGATGAATTCCACAGATTCAACACCCTCTGGCTAAAGAAATTCCTCCTCATCTCTGTTCTAAAGGGGTGTCCTTTTATTCTGAGGCTGTGCCCTCTGGTCTTAGACTCTCCCACTACCGGAAACATCTTCTCCACATCCATTCTGTCCAGGCCTTTCAATATTCGGTAGGTTTCAATGAGATTCCCCCTCATCCTTCTAAACTCCAGTGAGTGCAGGCCCAGAGTGATCAAACGCTCCTCATGTATTAACCCTCTCATCCTCAGGATCATTCTCGTAAACCTCCTCTGGACCTTCTCCAATGCCAGCACATCCTTCCTTAGATATGGGCCCAAAACTGCTCACAATATTCCAAATGTATTCTGACCAATGCCTTATAAAGTCTCAGCATTACATCCTTGCTTTTATATTCTAGTCCTCTCAAAATGAATGCAAACATTGCATTTGCCTTTCTTCCTACCTATTCAACCTGCAAGTTAACCTTTGGGGAATCCTGCATTAGGATTCCCAAGTCCCTTTGCATCTCTGATTTCTGAATTCACTCCTCATTTAGAAAATAGTCTGTGCCTTTAATCCTTCTACCAAAGTGCATGACCATACACTTCCCTACACTGTATTCCATCTGTCACTTCTTTTCCCATTCTCCCAACCTGTCCAAGTCCTTCTGCAGACTCCCTGCTTCCTCAGCACTACCTGCCCCTCCACCTATCATCTGCAACCTTGACCACAAATCCATCAATTCTGTCATCCAGATTCTTGGCATATACATGAAAAGTAGCGGACCCCTAAGAAACACCACTCGTCACCGGCAGCCAACCAGGAAAGGTCCCTGTTATTCCCACTCTTTGCTTTCTGCCAGTCAGCAGTCTTCTATCCATGCTAGTACCTTTCCTGTAATACCATGGGCTTCTATCTGGTTTAACAGCCTCATGTGCTGCACTTTGTCAAAGGCCTTCTGAAAATCCAAGTAAACAACATCCACTGACACTCCTTTGTCTATCCTGCTTGTTACTTCCTCAAAGAATTCCAACAGATTTGTCAGGCAAGATCTCCCCTTAAGGAAACCATGCTGACTTAGGCCTATTTTATCATATGTTTCCAAGTAACCCCGAAACCTCATCCTTAATAATGGACTCTAACATCTTACCAACCACTGAAGTCAGGCTAACAGGGCTAAAGTTTTCTGTCTTTTGCCTCCTTCCCTTCTTAAAGAGTGGAGTGACATTTGTGATTTTCTAGTCCTCTGGAACCATTCCTGGCTCTAGTGATTCTTGAAAGATCATTACTAATGCCTCCACAATCTCTTCAGCTACCTCTTTCAGAACCCTGGGGTGTAGTCTATCTACCTTCAGACCTTTCAGCTTTCCAATCACCTTTCCTTTAGTAGTAGCAACTACTGTACATTCACTTCTGCCCCCTGACTCTCTCGAAGTTCTGGCGTGTTGCTGGCATTTTCCACAGTGAAGACTGAGGCAAAATACTTATTCAGTTCCTCCGCCATTTCTTTGTTCCCCATTACTACTTCTCCAGCATATTTTCCTGCAGTCCTATGTCCACCCTTGCCTCTTTCACTCTTTTATGCTTCACGTTCCTGGGCATCCTGGGCCCAACACATTCATGCAATCATGAAGAAGGCGTGCCTGCGGCTCTACTTCATTAGGAGTTTGAGGAGATTTGGTATGTCACCAAAGACTCTTGCAAATTTCTACAGATGTATGGTGGAGAGCATTCTGACCAGTTGCATCACGGCTTGGTATGGCTCCAACGTGCAGGATCAAAGGAGGCTGCAGAGGGTTGTGGACACAGCCAGCTCCATCATGGGCACAACCCTCCCCAACATCGAGGATGTCTTCAAGAGGCAGTACCTCAAGTAGGTGACATCTATCTTTAAGGGCCATCACCATCTGGCACATGCCCTTTTCCTATGCCATCGGAGAGGAAATACAGGAGCCTCAAGACCCACACTCAACGTTTCAGGAACAGCTTCTTCCCCTCTGCCATCAGATTTCTGAACGGTCCATGAACTCATGAACTCTACCGCATTATTCCTCTTTTGCACTATTTTTGGTAACATAGTAATTTTTATGTCTTGTATTGTAAGCTGTGACAAAACATCAAATTTCACGACATATGTCAGTGATAATAAACCTGATTCCCATTCTTTATATATCTGAAAAACGTTTGGTATCCTCTTTTATATTATTGGCTAGCTTACCTTCATATTTCATCTTTTCTCCCCTTATTGCTTTTTTGGTTGCCTTCTATTTGTTTTTAAAAGCTTCCCAATCCCCTAGCTTCCCACTATTTATTGAAATATTGTATGCCCTCTCTTTTGCTTTTATGCTGTCTTTGACTTCCCTTGTCAGCCATGGTTGCCTCATCCTCCCTTTAGAACGTTTCATCTTCTTTCGGATGAAATGATCCTGCACCTCCCGAATTACTCTCAGAAACTCCTGCCATTGCTGCTCTACCATCATCCCTGCTGGGGTCCCCTTCCAATTAACTTTGGCCAGCTCATCTCTCATGCCTCTGTGGTTACCTTTACTACATGCCTTGGGATTCTCTTTAATCTTACTTGCCAAGGTCTTTTCATGACCCCTTTCGCTTTCCTAAGTCCCTTCTTGAGTATCCTTCTGGCTCCTTTATAGTTCTCAAATGCTCTGTTTAATTTCAGCTTCCTAAGCCTTACAGAAGCTACCTTCTTCTTCTTGACTAAATTAACTACCTCTCTCGTCACCCAAGGATTTTGCACCTTGCCATCATTGTCCTTCCTTCTCACTGGAAAAAAAACAGCTGTACTCTGTGCAGCTGGTCTTTAAACAACCTCCACATGCCAGATGTGGATTTGCCCAAAAACAACCTTCTCCAATTAACACTCCCGAGCTGCTGTCTGAACCATAGAACCATAGAACCATACAGCACCATGTTGTGCCATCCATCAAACCACCCTCACACTATCTAACCCTTTCCTCCTGCATATCCCTCTATCTCACATTCCTCCATGTGCCTATCCAACAAACTCTTGAACCTGTCCAATGTATCTGCCTCCACCACCACCCCAGGCAGTGCATTCCATGCACCAACCACTCTTTGGGTGAAAAACCTCCCCCTGACATCTCCCCTGAACCTCCCACCTGTAGCCTTAAAGCCATGCCCTCTCGTCTTGAGCATTGGTGCCCTGGGAAGGAGGCGCTGGCTGTCTACTCTATCTATTCCTCTCAATATTTTATATACCTCTATCATGTCTCCTCTCATCCTCCTCTTTTCCAGTGAATAAAGCCCTAGCACCTTAAGTCTGTGCTCATATTCCATACGCTCTAATCCAGGCAGCATCCTGGTAAATCTCCTCTGCACCCTCTCCAACGCCTCCACATCCTTCCTATAATGCGACGACCGAAAATGAACACAGTACTCTAAGTGTGGTCTAACTAGAGTTTTGTAAAGCTGCATCATCACTTCGCAGCTCTTAAACTCAATCCCACGACTTATGAAAGCTAACATCCCATAGGCCTTCTTAACTGCTCTATCCACCTGTGAGGCAACTTTCAATGAACTGTGAATATGAACCCCCAGATCACTCTGCTCCTCTACACTGACAAGTACCTTGCCATTTACCTTGTACTCTGCCTTGGAGTTTGTCCTTCCAAAGTGTACCACCTCACACTTCTCCAGATTGAACTCCATCTGCCACTTGTCAGCCCAGCTCTGCATCCTATCAATATCCCTCTGTAAGCTCCGACAGCCCTCCACACTATCCACAACACCGCTAATCTTAGTGTCGTCCGCAAACTTACTAACCCAGCCCTCCACCCCCTCATCTAAGTCATCTATAAATATCACAAAAAGTAGAGGTCCCAGAACCGATCCCTGAGGGACACCACTAGTCACTGCCCTCCAATACGAGGGCACTCCTTCCACCACAACCCTCTGCTTTCTACAGGCAAGCCAATTCCTAATCCACACAGCCAAGCTTCCCTGGATCCTTCGGCCTCTGACCTTCTGAAGAAGCCTACCATGAGGTACCTTATCAAACGCCTTACTAAAATCCATATAGACCACATCCACCGCACTACCCTCATCAATCTTCCTTGTCACCTCCTCAAAGAACTCTATCAGGCTTGTGAGGCAAGATCTTCCCTTCACAAAGCCATGCTGGCTGTCCCTAATCAGTCTATTATTCTCTAGGTGTTCATAGATCCTATCCCTTAGAATCCTTTCTAACAGCTTACCCACCACAGACGTAAGGCTCACCGGTCTGTAATTCCCTGGACTATCCCTACTACCTTTTTTGAACAAGGGGACAACATTCGCCACCCTCCAATCCTCTGGCACCATCCCCGTTGACAATGAGGACTCAAAGATCCTCACCAGTGGTTCAACAATCTCCTCCCTCACCTCTCAAAGCAGCCTGGGGAAAATCCCGTCAGGCCCCGGAGATTTATCTGTCTTGATATTATTTAACAACTTCAACACATCCCCTCTCTTGATATCTACAACCTCGAGAACATTACCCCTACCAGCACTCCCTTCCGCGTCATCAAGACCCCTCTCCCTGGTCAATACCGAAGAGAAGTACTCATTGAGAACTTCTCCTATTCCGCCGCCTTTCTCCCACCTTTATCCTTAATCGGACCTACCTTTACCCTAGCCATCCTCCTACCCTTCACGTACTTGAAAAAGGCCTTGGGATTTTCCTTAACCCTACTAGCCAATGCCTTTTCATGTCCCCTTCTAGCTCTCCTCAGCCCTTTCTTAAGATCCTTCCTCGCGGGCCCTGTCTGAACCTTGCTGCTTATATCTTATGTACGCTACCTTCTTCTCCCTAACTAGTCATTCAACCTCTCTCGTCACCCATGGCTCCTTCACCCTGCCATTCCTTCTCTGCCTCACCAGGACATATTTATCCCTAACATCCTGCACAAGATCCCTGAACATCGACCACATCTCCATGGTAGATTTCCCTTCAAAAAGGACATCCCAATTTACACTCCCAAGTTCTCTCCTTATAGCCTCATAGTTCGTCCTTCCCCAATGAAATATCTTCTTGTCCTCTCTGCACCTGTCCCTGTCCATGACAATTTTAAAGGTTATGGAGCACTGGTCACTGTCCCCCAAATGCTCACCCACCAATAGATCCTTCACCTGTCCCGGTTCATTTCCTAAAACTAGATCTAGCACGGCATTCCCTCTAGTCGGCCTGTCAAAATACTGAGTCAGGAATCCCTCCTGGACACATTTAACGAATTCCGTCCCATCTAAACCTTTGGCACTAGGCAGGTTCCAGTCTATATTTGGGAAGTTGAAGTCTCCCATTATAACAACCCTGTTATTTTTGCTTCTCTCCAAACACTGCCTGCCAATCTTCTCCTCTATATCTCTACCGTTACCGGGGGGCCTATAGAATACTCCTAGTAGAGTAACTGCTCCTTTCTTATTCCTTACTTCCATCCATACGGACTCTAGAGATGATCCTTCTACAACATCCATCCTTTCCACAGCCGTAACAGTGTCCCTGACCAGTATCGCCACCCCTCCACCTCTTCTCCCCCCTTCCCTATCCCTCTTAAAACACCGAAAACCAGGAATATTCAATATCCACTCCTGCCCTGACGTCAGCCACGTCTCAGTAATAGCCACAATATCATAGTCCCCCATACTTATCCAAGCCCTCAGTTCATCTCCCTTATTCCTGACACTTCTTGCATTTAAGTAAACACACTTCAGTCCATCTACCTGACTACTTTTATAGCCTGTATTCTGCTTCTCCTTCCCCAAAGCCTCTCTACTTGTGTGATCTAACTTTTCCCCATCCCCTTCTTCCTCTGACCTACTCCTCCGGTCCCCTTCCCCTCACAAACTAGTTTAAACCCTCCCAAACCACCCTAGCAAACCTAGCCACAAGGATATTGGCCCCCTTCTGGTTTGGGTGTAACCCACCCTCTCTGTACAGGTCCCACCTTCCCGAGAAGAGATCCCAATGATCCAGAAATCTAAAACCCTCCCTCCTGCACCAACTTCTCAGCCACACATTTATCTGCCACCTCCTCCTGTTCCTGCCTTCACTATTGCGTGGCACCGGCAGCAATCCCGAGATTGCTACCCTTGAGGTCCTGTTCCTCAGTCTTCTGCCTAGCTCCCTGAACTCGTTCTTCAGGACCTCATCCCCCTTCCTACCTATGTCATTGGTGCCAACATGGACCACAACTTCTGGCTGCTCTCCCTCCCGCTCAAGAATCCTGTGGACCCCATCAGTGACATCCGGGACCCTGGCACCTGGGAGGCAACATACCATCCGGGATTCATGCTCACTGCCACAGAACCTCCTATCTGTTTCCCTGACTATCGAGTCCCCTATCACTACCGCATGTCTCTTTCCCACCCTTCCTTTCTGAGCAGCAGTACCAGTCCCAGTGCCAGAGACCTGGTAACTGCAGCTAGGCCCCTGCAGGTCATCCCCCTCAACAGCCTCCAAGGCGGAAAACCTGTTACTGAGGAGAACAGCCTCCAGGGTTCCCTGCTCTGTCTGCCTGCCTGACTTCTTCTTCTTCCTCTTCCCTCCCCTAACAGTCACCATTCTATCTGCATCCTGAACCTCAGATGTACCTGCTCTAAGGGGGGTGACTGCCTCCTGATGGACTGTGTTTACATAACTCTCTCCCTCCCTTATGCTGTGCAGTGTTTGTAGCTGTGACTCCAGCTCATCAACTCTGAGCCAAAGTTCATCCAGCCTCAAGCACTTACTGCAGATGTGGCCATCTTGGACCGCAGCAAGGTCCATGAGTTCCGACATCAAACAGCTGCAGCATATGACCATGTCCTCCATCTGACTACCTTGTTTTTTTCCCCCTAGTTAATCCCACCTACAAATCTATAATAGACAATAGGTAAACCTTACCTTTACCTACTTACCAGCTACTCACCCTCCTTGCCCCTTCACGCTGAAGCCCCTTGAGCCAAAGCCCGACCACTCTGCTCCCTCTCACTCCATGGCCCGCTCCAACGCTGCCCGCTCTATAGGCTGTTTGCTTTTTTAAGCTGCCCGTGCCGCACCTGCGCAGTCCAGCCCCCACTCGACTAGTTAGAAAAAAACTTTAAAACAATTACTAAAGAAAGTTATAAAAATCTAACCCTTACACTTAAAACCCTAACAAAAACTAACCCTTACACTTAAAACCCTAATAAAAGTGATAAACAGAAAAAACTTAGCTGCTCCAAAGTCCTCCGAACCGAAGCCCTCATAATTTGCCCTCCCCCCAATTTAATACTTTCCTGCAAGGTCCACGCTTATCCTTACAGCTATCTTAAAGCTGAAGGAGTTGTGATCACTGTTTCCCATGTGTTCATCCACTGAAAGGTCAGTCACCTGGTCAGGCTCATTGCCCTGTACAAGATCTAGTATACCCTCCCTTCTCATTGGACCATTCACATGTTGCTTAAAGAAACCCTTTTGGACACACCTAACAAATTCTGCCCCATCTAAACCTTTTGCACTCAGGAGTTCCCAGTCTATATTGGAGAAGTTGAAGTCACCCACAATGATAACTCTGCTTTTTTTTTGCTCCTTTCCATAATCTGCCAGCATATCTGCTCCTCAGTGTCCCTAATGGCTATTTGAGGGTCTATAATATAAACCCATCAGAGTGATGGCACCTTTTCTTATTTTTGAGTTCGACCCATCTAGACTCAATGAGCCCTTCATTTCTTCCCCTCTGATGACAGATCAACAAAAGCAAACAGCTTGGAGCACAAATAATGTAGACGGTGGAGAGGAAAGCATGTTCATTGATGACTTTCCATCTGACATTAACAAATGAAAATAGTTAACATGCATTAATTATTCATGTGGGTATTCGCAATGCAAAATAACATACTCTGTGTTCTATAAGCAGAAAATGGCATAACTTACTTCTTGCGGTTTGTCAACATAAATAGATTTCACCAGGATTTCCATTGACTCCTATTCACTGATATTCAACCAAAAACATTTCACACAAAATCTTAAAGATGCACAAATTGCAATGTCATTGCAAGATTTATTTTCTCAATAAAAGAGCAAACAGCACATCAATGGACAAACTTGACTCAGCAACAGGAAGGTACCTGAATATTGAATGTAACATGAGGGATCTGCTGTTACCATGGTAAATATTAATGAAGTAACTGTTTTGTTCCTTTTACTGAGCTTTTCTGGTGACTGCGTGCTATCACTGCGACATAACACCTTTGTCAGTTTATTGTCAATCTTAAGTACTCACTCAAAAAATATTAGCTTTGTCCAAAATAAATCACAATTAACATTGAATAGAGACACTCTGAGATACAAGTACGTTGTTCCGTGAAACACAGGTAGACAGGTGGTGAGGAAGGCATATGACATGCTTGCCTTCATTGGCCGAGGCATTAAGTGTAAGAGTTGGGATGTCCTGTTACAGTTAAACAAAATACTGGTCAGGCCACACTTGGAGTATTGTGTACAGTTCTGGTCACCACAATATAGGAAGGATGTAATTAAGCCAGATGGGGTGCAGAAAAGATTCACAAGGATGTTGCCTGGATTGGAAGGCTTGAGTTATCACAAGACATTGGATAGGCTGGGTCTGTTTTCCCTGGAACGAAGGAGGGTGACATGATAGTGGTATATAAAATTATGAGACGCGGAGACATGGTAGATAACCAGAGTCTGTTTCCCATGGTAGGGGTGTCTAAAACTTAGAGGGTATAGGTTTGTGAGAGGGAGAAGGTTTAAAGGGGATCTAAGGGGTAAATTTCTCACGCAAATTGTCGTTGGTATCTGGAATGAGTTGCTAGAGGAGGTGGTGGAGGCAGGTACATGAATAACATTTAAAAGGTACTTAGACAGGTATATGGGCCAAACGTGGGCAAATGGATCTAGCTTAGATGGGCACCTTGATTGGCATGGATCAGTTGGACCCAAGGGCCTGTATGACTCTATGAATCTATAACAACATTTAAGAGTCATCTGGACAGGTACTTGAATGAGCATGGCACAGGAGGATATGAAATTAATGCAGGCAAATGGGATTGGTATATTTAGGCATGATGGTTGGCGTAGACAAGGTGGGTTGAATGGCTTGTATCTATGCTGTACAACTCTGACTGTGTGAGATAGTTTGGATAAATGTAAAGTTTTGAGATGTTGCTTCAGATTTCAGACTGTCTCTTTAGTCTCAATCCAGGATGTCCTTATTCACTTTAATGCAGTTTTTAAACACAGATTCAATCATTCAAAGCAACAGGAAGTGATGCGGAGCATAAAAGTGCCAACATTTGTTGCTATGCTATCGGGACAGTCTGTGTTTACTGTGGCAAAAGAGCAACTGTGGAATTACTGATGGTGTTTTTGGATAAAGTTAATGTGCTTGACGTCAAGAACATGTGGGCAGGGATCAATTAGCACAGCTACTCATCGCTGTGATAATGTCTGCAATTGCTTCTGAATTTAAAAAAATACAAAACAGGTCAGTAAGTGTTCAAAGTACAATTGAAATGGATGATGCATGTAGTAATAAACAGTGCATTTCCTTCCTGCACTAAAGCTTTCACTGCCTGTTCTATTTAAAATGTTTCCATTAGCAATAATTTCCTAGAAAATGTTTGCTCTGGCTTTTACTGTGAAAACATGATGTTTCTAGTTTGTATTAGGGAGGATAGGATATTTCATTTGGTAACAATAATTACAAATTCAAGAATTGATTGATTCTGCTTTTGCTGATAATCCACATTCAAGTTAGTGAACAATGGTTAAAAAAAACATCTCAAAGTTACCATTTTAGCTGAACATTATATCTGTTTGTTTTGAATGTTGATAAATAATGATTATTATTGCATATTATCAGAAAATGCTGCTTTCCTTTTTGATTGGTTTAGTTGGATCAATTCATACTGTACTAACATAAAAAATTCAGTATAACTTTGGTTTAAAAGTCTGCAATTTCAAAACATCAGAGTCAGAGTCAAAGAGTCATTCAGCAAGCAACAGGCCCTTTGGCCCACACTATCCATGGCAGCCATCAAGTAGCTTCCTCCACTGATCCCATTTACCAGCACTTGATCCTTAGCTTTCTGTGCCTTGGCAATTCCGGAGTTTGTCTAGACACTTCTTAAACGTCGTGAGAGTCTCCACCTCAACCACCACCTCAGGCAATGTGTTCCAAGCTTCAAACTTCACTCCTCTGGTTGAAAAATAAATCTACTTTGTATTCTCTCTCATAACCTTTTAATCCTTACCTTGAACATATGGCCAGTGGTTACAGACACCTCTGCAGTTGGGCAAAGTTTACTACAGTCCAACCTATCTTTGCCCCTCGTAACTTTGTACGCCTGTCAGGTCTTCCTTCAGTTTCCTCTGTTCCTTGGGAAACAAAGCCTATGCAGTCTTTCCTCATAACTCATAACTCCATCCTTGGCAACATGCTGGTAAACCTGCTCTGTACCCTCTCCAGAACAATCACACCTCTTCTGTACTGAGATGACCAAAAATGCACACTATGTCCCAGACATGGTCTCAACAATCTTTAGTAAAACTACCATAGCTTCCCTGCTCTTATATTCCATGTGGCTAATAAAGGTCAGCATCCCATATGCCTTCTTTACTAGCCTTGCTGCCACCTGCAAGGATTTTTGGACTTGTACAACATGGTACCTCTGTTCCTCTGTCCCTAAGGGCACCACAATTTATTGTGTATCTCCTTCCCCAAATTGTGCCACATTACATGTATCAGGACTAAATTCCATCTTCCATTGTTCTAGACAATTTACCAGTGGATCAATACCTCTCTTTGCCCTAGACTATTCTCCTCGCTATCTACAACGCCACCAATTTTTGTATCATCTGCAAATTTATTCATCATAACCCCTCCATTAACATCCAAGTCACCAATGTATATGACAAACATTAAGGTCCTAGTATCAAGTCACAGGTCACAGGCTTCCAATCCTAAAAACAACCCTCCATCATTATTCCCTGTCTCCATCTCACATCATAACTGCCTTACCAAGCCCAATTTTGGATCCAATTTGCCAATTTACTTAGTACCCATGGCTTCAACCTTTTGGACCAGTCTTCTATGTGGGACCTTGTCAAATGTCTTACATAGTCCATGTATGACAACATCAACTGCACTACCTTCATCTATATACTTTAGGCACGATTTCTCATCAACAACGCCATGCCGACTATCCCTGCCTTTGATCCTGTCCCCCAAAATATTTTCCAATAACTTCCCTACCATTGACCGAAGACTCACTGACATGTAATTACCTGGCTTACCTCAGCTACCCATCTAGTCAAGTGGAGAGCTCTTTTGCCTTGTAGATTTACTGCTAATAGCAAGGCTGTAAGACAAGGCCAGTAAGTCAGACTGTACTAATAGAAAGAGAACAACTGAGCCAAGGCAGAAAGAGCCAGCACAGACAGAAAGAAAGACTTACTAAAGGCTGGAGAGTTACAGAGCCATACAACACTGAAGCAGGCCCTTCAGCCCACCCTGCCCACACCAACCATCTGTACCAATCCCATTTACCGGCACTTTGGTCCGTAGAATGTAACACTGAGTCAAGAAAACTCCAAGGTGCCTGGAAGGAAGGAGAGGTGTTTTGCCTCAACCTTGTGCTGGTATTTGTTGTAAGGTCATAGGCAAATAGATCAGAGTGGGTAAGGGAAATAAGAAGCAGAGAACTGAAAGCTCAAGTCACTGCTGCAGACTGAGTGGAGGTACTTCTCAATGCAATCTGTGGTTGGAGACCACATTGTGAACACCAAATGTGGTGCACATTGGAATGGAAGAACAGCATGCAAATAGATATTCAACTGGGACAGACTGCTCAGTTCTCTGGATGGTGAGAAGGGACAGAGGTAATGGGACAGGTGTTGCATCTCCAGCAGTGGCATGGGAAAGTGCCATTAGATGGTGATGGTGGCTGGGGATGGAAGAGTAGATCAGGGAATCACAAAGGGAGTGATTTCTTCAAAATACTGAATAAGGAAAATATGTATCTAGTGGTGGGATCATGTTGGGGCTGGAAGAAATTGTGAAGAGTGATGTGTTGAAAGTGGAGGTGGGTGGGTTGCAAAACAATGACTAGAGAAACTCTGTTCTTGCTCTGTCTGCAGGGAGGGAGAGTGAGAGCAGGGGTGTGGGAAATAGAAGAGATGTGGTGGAGGGGAAGCCATGATTAAGGAAAGCATTTCAGAGATGCCTGTGCAAGAATGTCTCATCCTTGGAGCAAATTCGACAGAGACAAAATGGAAAGGGAGAATGGAAGGGAGTCATTACAGCAGGCAGGGTGGGAGGAGGTATAATCAACCCAAAGACTCCCACAGCTACCTTGACTATTTTTATTGACTCTTTCATTTAGTATAGTCTGGTCTGCCTTATTTTAACAACACACATCACATAATTGTTGTCCGACTGTCATTTTGTCAGTTGGTATCACTTTTTTCGGATATAATCTCTTTCTTTTACGCTCACACCTCCCTTCCCCACCATTTCAGCTACTGAAGACTAACTTGCTTCCTCTCTTTTGTGTCTCCCTCTTGTTTACTCTCTTTCCCAGTTCTGACAAACGTTAATGGCCCTCCTCCCCCAAAAATATCCAGCCTGACTTGCTGCATTTTCTGTTCTTATTTCAGATTTCCAACATCAGCAATTTTGTTTTGATTCTTATTTACTGAATACATTATACATTTATATATATATATATATATATATATATATATATATATATATATATATATATATATATATATATATATATATATATATGATTTGGTATTTGTGAACATCTGTTCATGGTCAATCTGTTAAGAATTGTAGAGGTTTCAACCCACAGAGAACACTGTATGTGAGAAGCAATCTTTTCTCTTACATGTTTAGCTTGACTATGTGTAGTTTTAATAATCCTAGGTAGAAAATATCTCAACCTAAGTCAAAAATCTAATCAGAATAGAAATATGTCAAAAAATCTTGTAAAAATTACAGGTGCTGAAAATCTGAAATAAAAACAGAAAATACTGGAAACACTCATCAAGTCAGGTAGAGTATGTGGAGAGGGAAAAAGAGTTAATGTTTCAAGTTGAAGCCCCTTCATCAGAATTGCATCATGGTTGTTATGCCCCATCTTAACTGCTGAGAATGTCTGAAATCTCAATCACAGACAAGAAATGGATTTTCAATTGGTAATCAGATCCTGTCATCAAATTTGTGGCAAAACAAGAGAAACCCCTTCTTCCCAGTCTCCCTGATGCAAAATTAATTCCTGTATGCCACTTACCCCTCCCTTCTGGAACTAGAGGACCTGAATGTTATTGTAACAAAATTTAATACAGAATTCAGTATATTTTATATAGTAATGCAAATTATTTTATTTCAGCGATGACAAAGCTCTGACCTGCACTCCACAGCTTTTACATATCCTTTTGTTTGTGTCTCTCTCATTAACTATCCTCATTAATCTGTAGACCCAATGGCTCCTCAAACAACAAATCACCAGGGCAACACAGACCTAACAGAGATATTCCCTTTGTCCTCCCTGAAATTTAAAACTAAACTTCTTTTCTCTCTTTTCCAATTCTGATGAATGGTCTTTCACCTGAAGCATTAACTCTGTTTTTCTTTCTACCTGCAGAGTGTTTCCAGCATTTTCTGTTTTTATTTCATCATTAATAAAACTGGCTGATATTTACTCCTTGGGAAAGGGGAATGACTGCTTCTGTCCACTCTTCCATATGTATGAGTCCAAGTGGTTGTTGATTCTTAATCCCAGAGGTACACGGAATGGAAAATAAATTCTATCCTATCAGCATTATCCAGAATGCAACAATATATAACATTTCCTTGTAAATCCTTTGCACTAAATTCTACCAGCTTTCATATATCAATATTTAATGTTTATTGACCAAAGAAGAATTCACCATCTCTTGGAATTAACACTGTGATGCTGGAGGAACTCAGTAGGCCAGGCAGCATCGGTGGAGAAAAGCAGGCAGTCAACATTTCGGGTCAGGACCCTTCTTCAGGACTGAAGATAGGAAAAGGGGAAGCCCAATGTTTTTCATCCAGATTCCAGCATCTATAGTCCTTTGTTCTCTATCTCTTGGAATTAGCTTGTTTTTAAAGCACAGAATTTCAAGACATTTTGCAACAAGGGTTGTTAAGAATGTAATATTTTACTCCATCCTCAATGCATTATATACAGTCTGTCAAACTGAGAAAAAAGTTTTATATTTTGTGTTTGTACATGTATATTTGCATCTGCATGCATGTGTGTACTTTACGCTATAATTGACATTAACGTAAAACAGCATACAAGCATTCCTGAATGTGGGGTTGCAATGGTTCACTTGTGGGCTCCTTTCAGCTGGATCAATTTCTGCACACAAGATGACCGATGTTCAGAGGTCATTTTTGGTTCCCCAGGCCTAACGTTCAGTATTCAGCAGAAAAGACCAATTCATGGACATCACCAATTGAACAACATGTGGTAATAGTAAGCAAGAGGAATTCTGGTCATGGCTGGCATACGAACCTGTGCACATTATCGTTCCCAAGAGGACAGTAGAATATAGAACATAGAACAGTTCAGTGCTATGAACATAGAACATCCCAGTACAGATCCCTAACCATGGCAAGGTCCCGGAGAACTGGCAAGTAGCAAATGTTGTTCAGTTGTTCAGGAAGGGAGTTAAGGATAATCTTGGAAACTATAGATCGGTGAGTCTCACTTCCGTGGTAGGGAAGATATTGGAGAGGATTCTTGGGAATAGGATTTATAAGCA
The DNA here is from genome assembly GCF_009764475.1 of Pristis pectinata. Classification (NCBI taxonomy): domain Eukaryota; kingdom Metazoa; phylum Chordata; class Chondrichthyes; order Rhinopristiformes; family Pristidae; genus Pristis; species Pristis pectinata. The sequence continues at coordinate 46,285,748 of NC_067412.1, forward strand.
TTTGGAAAACCATGGCCAAATTAAGGACAGTCAGCATGGCTTTGTGTGGGGTAAGTCATGTCTCACTAACTTGATTGAGTTTTTCAAGGGGGTGACGAAGGTGATCAATGAAGGTAGAGCTGTGGATGTTGTATACATGGATTTTAGTAAGGTGTTTGACAAGGTCCCTCATGGGAGGCTCATCCAGAAGAATAATATTCATGGGATCCATGGTGACTTGGTCATTTGGATTCAGAATTGGCTTACCCATAGAAAACAGAAAGTAGTGGTCAATGGGACGTATTCTGGCTGGAGGTCCGTGACAAGTGGTGTTGCACAAGGATCTGTATTGAGACCTCTGCTGTTTGTGATATATATAAATGACTTGGATGAAAATGTGGATGAGTGTGGATAGTGTAGAAAATTGCCAAAGGATACAGCAGGATATAGATCAGTTGTAGATATGGGCAAAGAAATGGCAGATGTAGTTTAATCCAGCCAACTGTGAGGTGTTGCACTTCGGGAGATCAAATGTACCACAGAACCATAGAACCACACAGCACAAAACAGGCCCTTTGGCCCACCATGTTGTGCCGTCCTAGTACACAGTACAAAGGGATAGTGCACAGTTAATGGCAGGACCCTTAACGGTGTTGATCTACAGAGAGATCTTGGGGTCAATATTGCCCTGAAAATCTCCCTGAAGTCCATATCTCCCTGAAAATGGCTGCACAGGTTGATAGCATGGTAAAGAAGTCATAAGGCATGCTTGGCTTTATTAGTCAAGGCATTCAGTTCAAGAGTCAGGAAGTTATGTCAGAATCAGAATCAGATTTATTATTATTAAAAAGGAATAATGAGGTAGTGTTCATGGGCTCATGGACCATTCAGAAATCTGATGTCAGAAGGGAAGAAGCTGGTTCTAAATTGTTGAGTGTGGGTCCTCCTCGATGGTAGCAATGAGAAAAGGGCAGGTCCCAGATGATGAGGGTCCTTAGTGATGGATGACACCTTTTTGAGGCACCACCTCTTGAAGATGTTCTCAATGGTGGGACAATTGTGCCCATGATGGAGCTGGCTGAGTCTGCAACCCTCTGCATAGGTTGCATCTGGAATATTACATTAGTTCTGGTCACCCCATTATTGGAAGAATGTAGAAGCTTTGGAGAGGGTGCAGAAGAGGTTTACCAGGATGTTGCCTGGATTAGAGGGTATATGCTATAAGGAGAAGCTGGACAAACTAGGGTTGTTTTCTCTGGAGCGGTGGAGGTTATGGGGAGATATGATAGAAGTTTCTAAGATTACTGTATGGGAGGCATAGACAGAGTAGACAGCCAATATCTTTTCCCCAGGGTCGAACTATCTAATTCCAGAGGGCACGCATTTAAAGTGAGAGGGAGTAAGTTCAAAGGGGATGTATGGGGTAAGTTTTTTTACACAGAGAGTGATGGGTGCTTAGAATGCACTGCCAGGGGTGGTAGTAGAGGCAAATGCAATAGAGGCATTTATGAGGCTCTTAGAGACATATAGGAATATGCAGAGAATGAAGCAGTATGGATATTGTGTAGGCAGAAGGGATTAGTTTTAGTTAGGCATTTAATTAGTTTAGCACAACATTGTGGCTGTAGGGCCTGTTCCTGTGTTGTACTGTTCTATGTTCTATGAGATTCCTCCCTCTTCCTTCTGAAGTCCATGGAGTACAGGACCATAGCCATCAAATGCTCCTCATACGTTAAGCCTTTCATTCCTGGGATCATTCTTGTGAACCTCCTCTGTACCCCCTCCAGGGCCAGCATTACTTTCCTTAGTCACGGAGCCCAAAATTGCTCATAATATTCCAAATGTGGTCTGATCAATGCCTTATAAAGCCTCAGCCATACACCCTTGCTTTGATATTTTAATCTTCTCAAAATGACATTTACATTACATTTGCCTTCCTTACTACTGACTCAACAGGAGCAAGATGTGTATGGAGCCAGAAAGTGTAGGTGAGGTTGTAAATTAATACTTTTCATCAGTATTCACAAACAAAATGTACTTTGTAGTTGGAGAACTCAGTGAAGGGGAAGGTGAAAGTCTAGCGCAGGTCTCCATAAACAAAGAGGAGGTACTCGATGCCTTAACGGGCTTAATGGTGGATAAATCCCTCGGGCCTGATGAGATTTATCCCTGGCTACAATGGGAGGCAAAGGGAGAGATTGCTGGGGATTTGGCTGAAATTTTTAAATCTTTGCTGTACACGTGAGATACCAGATGAATGGAGGACAGCATACTGGAAAAAATTGTTAGGGACAGAATTAATGATCACTTGGAAAGGCAAGGACTCATAAGAGATGGCCAGCATGGTTTTGTCAAGGGCAGATCCTATCTGACCAATCTGATTGAAATTTTTTGATTAGATAAAAAATTGCATTGATGAGGGCAGTGCAATAGCTGCGGTTTCCACGGACTTCAGTAAGGCCTTCGACAAGGTCCATGTGGGAAACCAGTCCTAAGGGTTTTGTGATTGGATGTCTGTGACTAGTGGTGTTCCACAAAGATCAGTTCTGGGTCCCTTGCTGTCTGCAATATACACAAATGATTTGGATGTGGACATAGGTGGCATGATCAGTAAGTTCACAGATGGCATGATAATTGGTAGAGTTGTTAATAGTGTAGAGGGTAGTCGTAGGGTGCAGGGTGATATCGATGTGTTGGTGAAATTGGCTGAGAAATGGCAGATGGAGTTTAATCCTGATTAATATGAGGTGATGCAGTTTGGTAGTATTTGTATTGGTAACAGGTTTATTATTGTCACATGTACATGTACCGAGATACAGTGAAAAACTTTTGTTTGCGTGCCATCCAGGCAGATCATGCCATACATAAGAACATTAAGGTAGTTGAAAGAAAACAGAATGCAGAATATAGTGTAGCAGAACATTGTTAATGATTCTGACTGTCTCAGAATTGAGATTTAAAAGAGTAGACTGACTATAATAAATGAAATGAGAGGATCTGCTGGGAACAGCGTGCAAAGAGTCATCACGCTCTGGTACCTTCTTGGATTATACTAATGAGGCTAGGGCATACACCCTAGGTCAGGTCCTAAGGAGTATTGAGGAACAGAGGGACCTTGGTATACACCCAAAGATCCTTGAAGGTAACAGCTTCATAATGTGATAATGTGGTCAAGCAGACATATGGGATATTGACTTTGATTGGTTTGGCCACTGAATACAAGGGCAAGAAAGTTATGCTCCAACTTTATAAAACATTGGTCAGAACTCATCTTGAGTACAGTGTGTAGATCTGGTCACCACAGTATGGTAAAGATATGATGGTGCTGGAGAAGGTGCAGAGGAGATTCACCAGGATGTTACCTGGGATGGTATATTTCAGGAGAGAGACTGGAAAGGTTTGGTCTGTTTCCCCTGGGTTGGGCGAGGTTAAAAGGGGGCATGATTGAGTTATATAAAATTATGAGGGGTAGACTGCAGGGAACATTTCCCCTTATCAGAGGTAGATAAAAATAGAAGATATACTGTATATTTCAGGTAAGGGGTGACAGGGGTCTGAGGGAATTTGTTTTTCACCCAAAGAGTGAAAGTACCTGGAATACACTGCTGGAGAGACTGGTGGAGGCGGAGTCGTTGGCAACATTTAAGAAGCACTGACAAGCACTGGAGTCACCTTGGCATAGGAGGCTATTGGCCAAGTTAGAAGATGGGATTACTACAAATGGGTGCCTACTAGTCGGCGAGAACCTGCTGAGCCAAATGGCTTGTTTTCGTGTGGTACTTTTATTTTTCCAAAAATAAGATCAAAATAAAGTGAAAACAGAAAATGCTGGGAACTCTCAGCAGGCCAGGCAGCATCTGAGGAGAGATTCCTAGAGTCAATGTTTTAGGTCAATACCTTTTACCTAATAAAAAATTAAGTTAACATAACTCTGGACAGATGCTACCTGACCCCACTAAGCACTTTCAGCATCTACAGTTTTTTTGTTTTTTGATTACTTTCAATGCATGCACTGATGGTTATCACAATAATCCTACTTGCTTGCTGGCTTTCCTTATTGCCTTATGGTTCAAAGTATAAAGGGAATGGGAGCCATAGTTCAGAACATTTTTATGACTTCAACACCACTTGCCTCCAGAATGTACTCGTTGACAATTCCCTAGAATCTTGCAATAATGGGGAAACATGTTGGGGGCAATGAGAATGAATCAAAATGCTGAAATAAGGTGGAGGAGAAAAGGAAAAGGGTTCTTCATAGGAAGACATCCTGTCAGGGGGCTTAGGAAGAATTCTCCTTCCTGAACTTTCGTGTTGAATAATCTTTGAGATGCTTGCACTTCTGTGAGTTTATCCTTACTTCACTGAAATCCTGCAGCCATTGGTAATTGGTTTATTATTGTCACATGTACTGAAATACAGTGAAAAGCTTTTGTTTGCATGCCATCCAGACAGATCATTCCATACATAAATACATTGAGGTAGTATGAAAAGGAAAAATCAAAACGCAAGATATAGGGTTACAGTTACAGAGAGAGTGCAGTGTAGGTAGACAAACAAAATGCAAGGGCCATGATGAGGTAGACTGAGAGATCAAGAGTTCATCTTTATCATATAAGATGTCCATTCAAGAGTCTTATAACAGCAGGGTAGAAGCTGTCCTTCAGCCTTCAGAGGAAGTAGAGGCACTGATGCATTTTCTTGGTCATAACATCTACATGGCTGGACCAGGACAAGTTGGTGATGATATTTATACCCAAGAACTTCGTGTGTACTCCTGAAATCAGGGACCAGCTCTTTTATTTTGCTGACATTGAGGGAAAGGTTGTTGCCTTGACACCATGCCACTAGGCTCTCTATCTCCTTCCTGTACTCCATCTAATTGTTATTTGAGATCTGGTCCACTATGATGCTGTCATCTATGAACTTGTAAATGGAATTAGAGTAGAATCTGGCCACTGCATCCACAACTGCAATTTCAGAGCAGGCCAAGGACTGCATTACCAGTGCTCAGTGCTATCCACTGTAGTCATAAATATTTATGGATCTGGCTTTTTCCAGACTGCAAGTAGAGATATTTTTAAGACTTTGCATTTCAGCTTTCACTACAAATTAACTCACTGAGGTGCTCTATTCAAAGAAATGTAAGCACATTCCCTCATCCAGAAATAGACAGGTAGAGTAGATAGAAACATTAGGTGTGTTCCCCATGGTGCTGACTTGATTTGATTGCACCACACAACAACTCTGCTCCATACAGGAAACAAAGGGAATCCACTTCTTGAATGTTTTGTAGCTAATTACACAAATCCACACCAGCTATTCCTAAACCACATTGTACATGCACCTCTTGATAAACTGCACTGAGAATTATCACAGTGCCAGTTATACCACAGCTATTATCATGCCCCCCAAGATAAATATGTTGTTGGGTTCTCTAACTTTATTAACTTTGTTAGATTGTATCAGATTTACACTGTGGAAATAATGGTTTAGACGACTGGCCAGAATTGCGGCAAATCGATTCCAATATATGCAAATGTTGAGTCATGAAAATGGGTGTCTATGAGTCTGTGGCACAATGAGTCAATGTCTGCAGACCAATCACGCTGTGATGAGTCAATCACATCTGTGAAGCTCAGGGACAGTCTGTGTGTGTGTGTGTGTGTGTGTGTGTGTGTGTGTGTGTGTGTGTGTGTGTGTGTGTGTGTGTGTGTGTGTGTGTGTGTGTGTGTATGTGTGTGTGTGTGTGTGTGTGTGAGACTGTCCTCCAGTGAGGGTCAGTGTGTGTGTGGGATGCATCCCCCATGAGGATCAGTGTGTGTGGGACACATCTCCCAGGATCAGGCAGTGTGTGTGGGATCGATCCCCAAGATAGTTGATCTACATGGGACCTTGTCGACCTATAGAAAGGTAGTGAATGTGGTGAACGTGGACAGCAGAGGGACTGTGAGGAAAGGCAGAGTCCAAGCAGAGATCCAGTATTCAAAGATGATGGGCTGAGTGGAGAAAAGCAGCATTTCTGTAGGGACAAGGGCTCCTGAGTATGTGGAAAAACTCAGAACAAGAAACAGTTAAAATGGCAAGTTTAAACATGACAGAAAGTCATTAGACACAAGAATCTGAACATTCCATGGCATGGAGCACTACCCATGTGTGTTACACTATAAAATGTAATCAGAAACCAATTGCTGAACGTAATCAGGTACTTACTGTTTTGTGAAGATTGGAAAATAACTCCTGGGTATTTCAGACAGATGGTGTATTTACACATGAGGCTACCAGGCATGTGTGGTGCCATTTATTGGCATTTAGGTGCCACTCATGCACAAGCAAAACTTCACAACAAATGGGAGATCTGCTTCCATGAGAGTTAAAAGGGACCTACTTAACCCAGGTCCCGGAACATGGATCCTGGAACCACCTGCAGGTAGGTCCTCTTTAACTTATGAATCTCCCTCAAGTCATGACCCTTGACACAAAACCCCAACTACCACCCGACATTTAGTCACAACTAGAACTATCTGGGCCTCTCTGTACATCCCAACATCTGCACGCTGTGACCCACAACGAGTGACCCAGGACCTACCATACAAAGCAGGCAAAGAGAAAGCTTTCATGTGTGGTTTCTGAGAAGGCCTGGTCTATTATGCACAAAGTCTGGGGCCTCATGAAACAGAGAGAGACAGAGAGAGAGACAGAGAGAGAGAGATAGACAGAAAGGTGATCCCATATACTGTGAAACTGCACCCCAGGGAGAGTCAGTGTGTGTGGGACCAGTCCCATATCCCATATACTGCCCATATAAAAGGGGCACAAGAACTAGTGCAGCACCAATTTTAGGGTGGCCATTTTGAGAAGGACAGCCTTGAGGTGGAAATGCTGCTGTTGAGGTCAAAGTGCAGGGCTTTGGTGAACACTGGGCTTGATTGAGGAGGATGAGCAACAAAAAGGTAAGGCCAAGGTAAAATTTTATTTTTCCTTTTCCTTGGTTCCACTAGTTTTAAAATGCACGGTAATGGCAGTCAGTAGAGTGGTTTGCTCCTCCTGTCAGATATGAGAGATCAGGAAGCAGTCAAGTGTCCCTGACGACTATGTCTGTAGGACATGAGTCGAACTGCAACACCTCTCGAACCGCGTGGATCGGTTGGAGCAGCAGTTGGACTCACTGAGTAACACACAGGAGGCAGAGTGTTGTAGACAGGAGTTTCAGAGAGGTGCTCACACCACAGGTTCAGCCAAATAGATGGGTGGCTGCCAGGAGGGCAGGCAGGTAATGCAGGATTCCCCTGTGGCTGATCCCCTCTCTGACAAGTATACCGTTTCGGATAATGTTGGAGAGATGGTGCCTCAGGGAAAAATGACAGCAGCAGTCAGGTCAGTGGCACCATGACTGGCTCTGTTGTACAACAGGGTCGGGCAAAGTCTAGGTGAGCAATAGTCATAGGGGAGTCAGTAGTCTGAGGCACAGACAGGCATTTCTGTGGTCACGAGCAAGACTCCAGGATGGTGTGTTGCCTCCTTGGTGCCTGGGTGAAGGACATCTCTGAGCAGGCACAGGACATTCTGAAAGGGGAGGATGAGCAGCCAGAGGTCGTGGTTCATACTGGTACTAACAACATAGGTAAGAGATGAGGTCCTGTGAAGTGAATATTGATAGAAAGTTAAAAAGCAGGACCTCTGTTGGGTTGTAATCTTGGGATTACTCCCTGTGCCACATGCTAGCAAGACAAGAAATAGGCGGATAGTACAGTTGAATGTGTGGCTAAGGAGCTGGTGTAGGAAGGAGGGCTTCAGGTACATGGGTACGTGGGACCTGTACAAAAAGGATGGGTTCCACCTAAATTGGAGGGGGACCAATATCCTCATAAGGAGGTTTGTTTGTGCTGCTTGGAAGGTTTTAAACTAGTTCTTCCCAGGGCTGAAATGGTTGCCACAAGACACAGGTTTAAGGTACAGAGGAGATGTCAGGGGTAAGTTTTTTACTCAGAGAGTGGTGGGTGTGTGGAATGGGCTGCCAGAAACGATGGTGGAGGCGGATACGATAGGGTCTTTTAAGAGATTTTTGGACGGGTACATAATGCTTAGAAAAATAGAGGGCTATGGGTAAGCCTAGTAATTTCTAAGGTAGGGACTTGTTCAGCACAACTTTGTGGGCCGAAGGGCCTGTATTGTGCTGTAGGTTTTCTATGTTTCTGTGTTCTAGTGTGGCAGAAGGGTAGGAACCAGAGCAACAGATCAGCAAGTGGATGGATTGTGGGGAAGGTAGAGATTAGATCAACTAAGGCTGAAAGAAGAACAGGCAGGGCCAGATTAATGAACACGTTGGGGCTGAGGTACTGAAGTGTATTTATTTCAATGCAAAGGAGTATTTCTGGTAAGGCAGATGAACTTAGAGTCTGGATTAGTAACATGTAACTACTATGTTGTGGTTATTACAGAGACTTGGTTGAGAGAGGGACGGGGCTGAATGACAGGACTGTCAAAACCCCAGCTACCACCCAACATTTAGTCACAACTAGAACTATCTGGAATGCCAACCCAGTTCCAGGGTTCAGATATTTCAGACGTGATAGAGAAGGATGTAAAAAGGAGGGAGTTGCACTACTGATCAGGGAGGATGTTATAGCTGTTCTTAGAGAGGAAATGCTAGAGGGTTCATACACTGAGGTCATATGGGTAGAGCTCAGGATTAAGAAAGGTGCAATCAACATGATGGGGTTATATTCTAGGCCAGTGGGAGACAGAGGAATGGATATGTAGTCAGGTTATGGAAAGATGTAAAAGCAGCAGGGTTATTGTAGTGAGTGACCGAAACATCGTGACCATCTATCTATAAAACCCTCCTTGATTTTATAAACCTCTATAAGGTCACTCCATGGGAAACAGTCCCAACTTGTCCAGTCTCTCCTTAACATAGGACAAAAAACAGTGCAGCAAAGGAACAAGCCCTTTGTCCAATGGTGTTTGTGTCGACCATGATATCAATTTAAACTAATCCCATTTGTCTATACGTAGTCTATATCCCTCCGTTCCCTGCCTGTTCATGTGCCTATCTAAATGCCCCTTAAACTTTGCCACCATATCTGCTTCCACCAGCTTCCCTGGCAGCACGTTCCAGGCACCTACCATTCTCTGTGTAAAATAACTTGCCTCACAAATCTCTTTTAAATTTTCCCCTGTCACCTTAAACCTATGCCCTCTGGTATTTGACATTTCCACCCTGGGAAAATGACTGTCAATCTACCCTGTCCATGCCTCTTATAGTTTGATATACTTCAATCAGGTTGCCCCTCAGCCTCCGACTTTCCAAAGAAAATAATCCAAGTTTGTCCAACTTTCTTATAGCTATTACTCTCTAATCCAGGCAACACCCTGGTGAACGTCTTCTGCACCCTCTCCAAAGCCTCCACTTCCTTCCTATAATGGGGCGACCAGAACTGCACACAGTACTCCAAATGTGGTCTAACCAAAGTTTTATACAGCTGCAATATAACTTGCTAACTTTTATGCTTAATGCCCTGACCAATGAAGGCAAGTATGCTGTATGCCTTCGTTACCACCATATCTACTTTCAGGGAGCTGTGGACTTGCACCGCAAGATCCCTCTGTACATCAATGCTCCTAACAGGCCATTTACTGTATACTTTCCTCTTACATTTGACCTCACAAAGTGCAACACCTCACACTTGTCTGGATTAAACTCCATCTGCCATTTCCCTGCTCATATTTCCAAATGATCTATATTCCTGTTGTATCCTTTGGCAACTTTCCTCACTATCCACAGTTCTGTCAAATTTTGTGTCATCTGCAAACTTACTTATCAGCCCACCCACATTTTTATTCAAACTATTTAAATTTTTCACAAACAACAGAGGTCCTATCACTGATAGAATCCCCTCCACCACTACCCTCCATCTTCTATGGCCAAGCCAATTTTGAGTCCAATCTACCAAGTCTCAATAGATGCCAGGGGCCTTAATCTTCTGGACCAGCCAACCCTGAGGGACCTTGTCAAGTGCTTTACTAAAGTCCACGTAGACAACATCCACTGCCCTACCCTCATCAATCATCTTCATCACCTCTTTAAAAAACTCAGTCAAACTTGTGAGACATCATCTCCTCAGACAAAGCCATGCTAACTATCCATAATAAGTCTATCCTTTTCCATATGTAAGTAGATCCTCTCCCTAAGAATCCTCTTCAATAATCTCCCTACCACTGATGTAAGGCTCACCAGCCTATAATTTCCTGTTATTTCCTGATTGCCTTTCTTAAATAAAGGAACAACATTGGCTATTCTCCAGTACCCTGGGACCTCACTTGTAGTTAAAAAGGATACAAAGGTCTCAAGGTGCCAGCAATCTCCTCTCTTGCCCTGAGGACATCCACTTTAATGTTCTTCAATAGACACAACACCTCCTCCTTCTTGCTGTCAACCTGCCCTCGAATATCAGCATATCCCTCCCTAATCTCACTATCCTCCATGTCCTTTCTCCCTGAATTAATACAATACAAAGTACTCATTTAGTATCTTGCCTACTTCCTCTGGCTATAGGCATAAGTTCTGTCTTTTGTCCTTGAATGGTCCTATTAGACAAGGGTCAAGGTAAAAGTCCTCCATTGCTACCCCCTGGATCACTCTCACTGCCTTTTTTGCAGTAATCCTCTCCTGTTCCTGACCACTGATCACAATTTGAGGTAATTAATGTAAGGGGTGTGACTGCCTCCCAGAACACAGTGTCCAGATGACTTCCCCCTCCCTGATGTATCACAATGTTTGAAGCTCAGGCTCCAACTCATTAACCTTGATCTGGCATTCTTAGAGCAGCCAGTCTCTGCTATACCTGGGGTCCACCAGTTTCCATATATTGCAGTTACAACACATCACCTGCACAACCATCTCATTTCTATTTCATTACTTAGTTTGGATTTAATTTTTTTTACACATGAACTCCTTTACTGTACTAACAATCCTTGCTTAACCTGCTGAGTGTTTCCAGAATTTTCTGTTTAAAACCAAATGTGTGTTGCTTTGGAGTACCAGATGATTCTTTACAAATATGCAGTGCACTTTTATTAAGAACACTAAATGCTTTAAATATAAAAAGCAATAAATATTAAAAACAGAAAGAAATACAGTTGGCAAATTTCTAAACATGCATATTCAATTTTGTCCTAATATTTATTCACTGTGGGGAGGGAAAGGATAACCTTCTGGCAACACCCCAGCACACTGCCTGTATTCAGTAGGTAATAAACTGCATGTTTGATTAGCTTCTCCTAATTTACGATCACATGAATGAGGGGTGATCTGAAAGAAAACCGTTCTTCTAACAAATTCTGGCATATTGAATTAAAAATTAAATGTCATCCAACGGCCTGGCATTAATTAATTACTGCTCTCTGCAAACAGGGCATTGATGTCAGTGGAAATGAGTGAAATACCAGATCAGTAGCTCCCACGCATAAAACCACATCATCACTGCAAGTGTCAGTTCTGTCTGTTTAATCTGAGGTACTGCCCTTGCTATGTTTGTTCATTATATTGATAATTATGCAGTGATCAAGGTAAATACTGGACACTGCAGGTCTCCAAATCCAGACTAAGCCACGAACAATATGGGTCTACAAAAGTTCAGATAACAAAGAAACCTGAAGGAAGAATTTGTCTGCAGAGATTGTGCGGTTTACTCCGAGTTCCACTGAATTTCTCTGCCCGATCTTAAAAAGCTATCAGAACTTTCATGCATTCTGACAGAAATCTGGATGAAACACTGCTTTCCAAAGGATATAGTGGCCTTGTGATTTTCATGCTAGAATAACAATCTGGTGGTTTGAAGCACAACTTTAACCAACAAGGATGGGCACGTTTGCCAGACCTAAGGATTGTTCCACTAGTAAAGCAGACCAGTGACCAGTCCAGCATGAGTGTCCTGACCCAATCTCTACCCCACATCAATGTGTGGAATCACTGGTAAGTTAATTTCCTGATTCTTGTGAAGAACTCGAGTCATCATACCCAGTGTATTCAGTATCCCACTGGAGAATTTAACAACATTGTTGCTGTAGGTGCAAGGGATGTGTCTAACCCTCTCGATTCTACCCACTATCTCACTCTGAGGCAGTGTCTGTGCTGATCTCCAATTCATGCCGCTCTCCTTCACAGTGATTTTAAAATCACACCGTACATGATTTAAATGCTGTTTAAAGTGCATTCCCCATTATTCTCGTGCATCTCGACAATGTGCAGGGCACCACACTATGCTTGCTTCAGGTTTCCCTGCCGCTTGATTTTTTGTAAACCAGTACTGTTCCTGCCTTTGTCTGTCTTTGGAGACCAGCAGTGTATGTGCTGCTGTGTTACAGCGAAAACACCAAGTTGTGCTGACTGGACATGATTGACTTCAATGATTGACTTCAATGATTGACATGATGAAGCTCACAGATTTTCTCATCTTTTGCAAACATATTGTCCCAGTGAGGCTGCCCTTTGTCGTCACACGATCTGGACCCAATGAAGAAGACAGCACCACTACTCCACTCACTGAACCACCCACAGCACACACTAGGAACAGGGAACATTCTTTGTTTCAGTTCAGCCTGGGTCGCCTCCCTCACACCCTTCTCCAGAACATCAGTGACTGCATTGTTGCTACTTCCTGCTCCCATTGTAGAAATCGAAAAATTCTCACCACTGCTGCCAATGCCCATCTTGCTCTCGCATTCACCTCCAATTCTTTCTTGATCTTTATCTTCATTTCAGGGGATTGGTTAGTGACTTGCATTCCTGAAACCCACAGTTACCTTCACTGTATTTCCTCCCAGACTCCTTCCTGTTTCAGCTCCATACCATTCTCCCAGTTTCTCTGTTAGTATGACATTTGTTCAGATGAAGACACCTTCCACTCCATTGCATCCATTATGTCTTTCACTGTGATTTCTTCCCACTAAGAGCAAGAAGGTGTCCTCACCTTCCACCCCACCAGCTTCCATTGATTACACTTGCAATTTCCAACACCTCCAATATGACGCTACCACCAAACACATCTCCCCTCCTTTCCCCTCAGCCTATTGAAGGGACCATTTCTCCATAATGGTCTCAAGCATACTGCAAAAACACAAGGTGCGAGTTGGTTAAGGTACATTGGGAAACTACATTAAAAGACTCAAGAGTTAACCAGCGATGGGTAACTTGTAAATAACTTATACATCACATTCAGCTAATACATATCCCTTTAAAGCAAAAGAAAACCTAACAGGATTTATGAACATTTGGAAAGGTATAATATGAATAGGAATAGTCAGCATGGTTTTCCCAAGGGCAGGTCCTGCCTTACGAGCCTGATTGAATTTTTTGAGGATGTGACTAAACACATCGATGAAGGGAGAGCAGTAGATGTAGTGTACATGGATTTCAGCAAGGCGTTTGATAAGGTACCCCATGCAAGGCTTATTGAGAAAGTAAGGAGGCATGGGATCCAAGGGGACATTGCTTTGTGGATCAAGAACTGGCTGGCCCACAAAAGGCAAAGAGTGGTTGTTGAAGGGTCGTATTCTGCATGGAGGTCGGTGACTAGTGGTGTACTTCAAGGATCTGTTCTGGGACCCTTACTCTTTGTGATTTTTATAAACGACCTGGATGAGGAAGTGGAGGGATGGGTTAGTAAGTTTGCGGATGTCACAAAGGTTGGAGATGTTGTGGATAGTATGGAGGGCTGTCAGAGGTTACAGCAGGACATAGATAGGATGCAAAGCTTGACTGAGAAGTGGCAGATGTAGTTCAACCCAGATAAGTGTGAAGTGGTTCATTTTGGTAGGTCAAATATGATGGCAGAGTATAGTATTAATGGTAGGACTCTTGGCAGTGTGGAGGATCAGAGGGATCTTGGGGTCCGAGTACTCTGAGTACTATGCTCAGTTCCGGTCGCCTCACTACAGGAAGGATGTGGAAGCCATAGAAAGGGTGCAGAGGAGATTTATAAGGATGCTGCCTGGATTGGGGAGTATGCCTTTGAGGGAACTCGGCCTTTTCTCCTGGGAGCGATGGAGGTTATAAAATGATGAGAGGCATTGATCGTGTAGATAGTCAGAGGCTTTTTCCCAGGGCTGAAATAGTTGCCACAAGAGGATATAGGTTTAAGGTGCTGGGGAGTAGGTATAGAGGAGATGTCAGGGGTAGGTTTTTTACTCAGAGAGTGGTGAGTGCGTGGAATGGGCTGCCAGCAATGGTGGTGGAGGAGGATACGATAGGGTCTTTTAAGAGACTTTTGGATAGGTACACGGAGTTTAGAAAAATAGAGGGCTATGGGTAAGCCTAGTAATTTGTAAAGTAGGGACATGTTCGGCACAGCTTTGTGGGCCGAAGTGCCTGAATTGTGCTGTAGGTTTTCTATGTTTCTATGAACAGTGATCCAGCCTTGATTTCCAAGAGAAAGTTCATATTAGATCAAAGGAAAAGTTTAAATCATTGCTGAAAAAGTAGTGAGCCTGAGTGCAGGAAAACTCCATTAATCCTGTACTTTGGGATTTTGGCAGCATCGTATTGGCAGATTTTCTGAACCATTGGATGTTATTCCCATTAATACGCCAACACACTTTTAATTCACTTTTATTTAAAAACTGTTGCACAGTAGCATAATAAATTTTCCGGTGAATCCAGTAGGTTTCAAGGGTCCTCAGGAAATGGAGCCCCGATGAGTTTCAAGTGAGTGTGAGAAACATCACCCAGTGAGCCAAATACTGAACTTTCATGACTTCTGAATACAGGCTGTCCCTGAGTTACAACACCTGACCTATCGACACTCCCACATATGAAGGTGCTCCCAAAATATATAAAAGTATGACATATGTATACTGTATATGTTCACTCCTATGAACAACAGAACTAGTTTCCTCTCTCTCCCCTTTTAGTAACTATTCTTTCTTATCAGACCTCTGTGCTTCTGATGCCACTCATTTCAATTCTGTGGAGGTATGGTGACCATATCAAGTGATTTTACTGTATTTTTCGATTTATGGATGGAATCAAGTCTGTAAAAGCAGAACCCGTTCGTTACCCAGGAACAGCTTGTTACAGGATAGTGGATGATCAGAGTTTTACTGTACTGGGAATATTTCAGAAACCAGCAAGGAAAGTACAAGACACTGATCATTGCTACACCACCATTAAGAACACTTCCTGTGCCATACCTCGCCTGCACTTTGGCATGTCCAATCACCTGGCTGTATTTCTACTCCCAACAAAAAGGCAGAGACTGAAGACCACAGCACCAGTAGTGAGGACCTCGAAGGTATGGTCAAGGGAGGCGGAGGAGTGTTTACAGGACTGCTTTGAATCGGTGGACTGGACCATATTCAGGGATTCATCTTTGGATCTGAATAAATATGCCACAGCCATCACCGACTTCATCAGGACCTGCATGGATGGGTGTATGCCGTCAAGAACGTACTGAGTTTTCCCAAACCAGAAGCCATGGATGAACCAAGAGATTCACAGTCTGCTGTCGGCTAGGTCTGTGGCACTCAATACCAGCGATCTAGAACCCTACAAGAAGTCCAGGTACGACCTACAGAAGGCCATCGTGAGAGTGAAATGGCAATTCCGTGTGAAATTAGAAACACAATCGGATGCATGACAGCTGTGGCAGAGTTTGCATGCTATTACTTCCTATAAGGTGAAACCTAACAGCCTAAATGGCGGTGATGTTTGACTCCCTGATGAGGTCAATGTCTTTTATGCACACTTTGAAAGGGAGAATAACACTAGACCTGTGCGAATCCCCACAACATCTGGTGACCCTGTGATTTCTGTCTCTGAGGCCAACATCAGAACATACTTCAAGAGGGTGAACCCTTGCAAGGTGTCAGGCCCCGACGGTGTACCTGACAGGGTACTAAAAATCCTTGCCAACCAACTGGCTGGAGTGTTCAAGGACATCTTCAACCTCACACTGTTGCAGTCGGAGATTCCCACCTGCTTCAAAAGGGCATCAATCATACCGGTGACCAAGAAGGACAGGGTGAACTGCCTCAATAACTATCGCCCCGTAGGACTCACATCCACTGTGATGAAGTACTTTGAAAGGTTGGTCATGGCTATCATTAACTCCTGCCTGAGCAAGGACCTGGACCCGCTGCAATTTGCCTACTGCCACAACAGGTCTACAGCAGACACAATCTCTCTGGCTCTCCTCTCAGCTTTGGAGCACCTAGACAACAGCAAACAAGCTGTTACAGCTTGGTGTTCAACACCATCATCCCCTCAGTACTAATTAACAAGCTTAAAAACATGGGCCTCTATACCTCCCTTTGTAACTGGATCCTTGACTTCCTTATCGAGAGACCACAGTCAGCGTGGATCAGTGGTAACTTCGTCGCTGACAATCAACACATGCGCAGCTCAAGGATGCGTGCTTAGCCCACTGCTCTACTCTCTCTACACATGACTGTGTGGCTAACCACACCTCAAACGCTATCTATAAATTCACCAATGACATCACTGTTGTTGGCAGAATCTCAGATGGCGATGAGGAGGCATACAGGAGTGAGATAGATCAGTTGTTTGAGTGGTGTCATAACAACCTTGCACTCAGTGTCAGCAAGACCAAGGAATTGATTGTGGACTTCAGAAAAGGGAAGTGAAGAGAATATACATTAGCCCTCATCGAGGGGTCAGCAGTGGAAAGGGTGAGCGGCTTCAAATTCCTGGGCATCAACATCTCAGAGAATCTATCCTGGGCTCAACACATCGATGCAATCATAAAGAAGACACACCAGTGGTTCTACTTCATTAGGAGTTTGAGGAAATTTGGTACGTCACCAAACACTCTTGCAAATTTCTACAGAGATATGGTGGAGAGCATTCTGACTAGTTGCATCACCACCTGGTATGGAGGCTTCAATGTGCAGGATCGAAAGAGGCTGCAGAGGCTTCTAGACTCAGCCAGCTCCATCGCAGACACGACCCTCCCCACCATTGAGGACATCTTCAAGAGGCGGTGCCTCAAGAAGGTGGCATTAAGGACTGTCACCACTTGGGACATGCTCTCTTCACGTTACTACCATTGGGGAAGAGGTACAGCAGCCTGAAACCCACACTCAATATTTCAGGACAGCTTCTTCCCCTCCATCATCGGATTTATGAACCATCCATGAACACTATCTTGTTATTCCTCTTTTGCACTATTTATTTATTTTTGTAGCTTACAGTAATTTTTATGTCTTTATGTCTTGAACTGTACTGCTGCCACAAAGCAACAAATTTTGTGATAAATAAACCTGATTCTGATTCTGATTCTGACTCTGATGAGGAAAAGGAAAGTAGAATACAAGGTAGGTCTGTGAGAAAAAATAAAACAAACAGTAAGAGCTTCTATTTATAGGTAACGAGGAAAGGTTAATGGAGCTTCTTACAGACTGAGGCAGGAGTAATTATATTGGGGAATAAGGAAGTGGCATGGAAATTAAATGCATTTCTTTGCGTTTGCCGTCACAGAAGACGTCCTGGAAGTAATGGAGAACCACTGTTGAAAACAAACCAATTAGTTACAAACCAGCACTGAGGAAATTAATAGAAAGCAGGACCTAATGATCCACATTGTAACGTTCTGAATGAGGTGCCTACTGATTCACTAGCTGTCATCTTACAAAATTCCATAGGTTCTAGAATGCTTCTCACAGTTAGGACCATAGCAAGTGTTTAAGTAAGGGGAGAGAGAGAGAGAGAGAGAGAGAGAGAGAGAGAGAGAGAAAGAAAAAAAAACAAGGAAATATAGACATTTAGCTTGACACCAGTGGTAGGCAAAATTGCCAAAATCTGTTAACAAGACTCCTGGAACATAACAGTAAGACTGGGCAGAGTCATTGTGGATTAATGAATGGGAAATCATACCTGACAAATCTATTGGATGTTTTTTTGATCTTGTATCCAGCAGGATAGATAGTGGTGAACCAGTTGATGAAATGTGTTTGGACAATCAGAAGTTCTTTAAACAAAATTAGAGTGCTTGGTATTGGGGTGTGTGGATAGACTATATTGGCATGGATTAAGGATTGGTTAATGGGGAGAAAATGGGGAGAATGAAAAACTGGTCACTTTCAGGTTGTGAGGCAGTGACCAATCGTGTCACAGCGATTGGTTGTGGGGCCCTAGCTGTCCGCCATCCATATCAATAGTTTGAAGGATGGCATCATGCAATATATTCAACTTTTCTATGATACAAGCCTGGAGGGAAATATGCGTTGTGAGGAGCTGAGGGGTATCATGTGGATATAGACAGGTTCAGTGAAAGGGCAAGGACAGATCAGATTGAAAATAATGTGGAAAGTGTGAGATCATCCACTTTGATGGAAAATAGAGACAACAGCAACATTGTTTAAATGGTGAGAGATTGAAAGGTGTTGGTGTTCAAAGAGACCTGTGTGTCCTTGTACACAGATCAATGAATATTAACATGCAATTATAGTACAAACTTAGGGATATACACAGTAAATAAGACTTCAGTGCAAAAAGTTGAGAACAAGAATAAAGTATCTTCCTCTAATGATGCAGAGCCTTAATGTAAATATAACCACACCTGGAATAATGTGTACCGGTCTGGTCTCCCTATCTAAGGAAGGATATACAGGTACTTGTGATAGAGGGAATGCAGCAGAAGTTGTCCAGATTGACTCCTGGGAGAGTGGGTTTGTTGTATGAGGAGAGACTGGGCAGACTTGGCCTGTACTCACTTGAGTTTAGAAGAGTGAGAGGTAATCTCATTGAAACACACACAATTCTTCTGGGGCAGAGTTGACATTATGCCTGGGTGGCAAAGTGGTGCGGCTATTACTGCTGCTGCCTCACTGCACCAGAGACCCATCTGTGATGTTATGGCACTATGAGGATTGGCTAGAATCAGGAGTCATGGTCTCAAAATAAAGAATGGGCCATTCAGAATGGAGATGAGAAGCATCTCAGAAAGTTGTGAATCTTTGAAATTCTCTACCCATCGGATTGTGGAGGTTCAATTGCCAGGTATGTTCAAGAGAGATGTACCTACATTTTTACACATTGGGTAAATATGGAGTTTGTGCAGGAAAGCAGCAGTGAGGTGAAAAAGTAACTATAATGTGATTGAATGGCATTGAAGGCTCAAGAAGATAAGTGGTCCATTTATCCTCCTTCTTCTAATGTCCTTACGTTCTTAGGCTCTGGTTCACTGTCTTATCTCTACCCATCTGCCTTCTCATGGCACCCTCCTATGCAACAGCTGAAGATGCATCACTTTCTTGCCTCCTTCTTTCCATCATCCAGGAACCTAAATTGTTTCCAGGTGAAGCAACAACTTATTTGCACCTCTTCCAATTTAATGTACTCCATTCAATGTTCACAATGTGGTGTCCTGTACACTGGGGAGACCAAATGCTGATCACTGACTACTTTACGGAACATCGCCATTCAGTTACCCTGAGCTTTCCTGTTCCCCATCACTTTATGTATTCATCCGCTCCCACTCTGACCTCTTTGTCTTTCGCCTCTTACACTCTTCCAACAAAGCTCAGGATAAATCAAGGAACAGCACTTATCTTCCAACTAGGTATTTTAGAGCCTTCTAGACTCAACACTGAATTGAACAATTTCAGATAACTGGACATTCCAGAGTGACGTCTCACATTTCAATCATTCAGTTTTTGTTCCACTCTCTCCTCTGCTATAACTCAGTCTTCATTCCTGTCCTCCGGCACCACCAACATGTGGGTCATTCAATCTTTAGAGACATTCCCTTTTTGTCCTTTCTGTCCCTGCTCACATCTAGGTATTTTAGAGCCTTCTAGACTCAACACTGAATTGAACAATTTCAGATAACTGGACATTCCAGAGTGACGTCTCACATTTCAATCATTCAGTTTTTGTTCCACTCTCTCCTCTGCTATAACTCAGTCTTCATTCCTGTCCTCCGGCACCACCAACATGTGGGTCATTCAATCTTTAGAGACATTCCCTTTTTGTCCTTTCTGTCCCTGCTCACATCTCTGCAACTTCTTTTATTTCTAACTTTTCCTAGCTCTACTGAAAGGTTTTCAGACTGAAGCATTAACTCTGATTCTCTCTCCATAGGTGCTGCCTGACCTTCTGTGTATTTCTGGATTTTCCTATTTTTAATGCACATACATATTTATTTCCTGCACCACACAGATTCTTACCAGTGACTGATGAAGGTAGAGCAGCGGATGTTGTATACGTGGATTTTAGTAAGGCATTCAACAATGTCTTGCATGATAGGCTCATGCAGGAAATTAGGATGCATGGGATCCACAGTGACTTGGCTGATTGGATCCAAAACTAGCTTGCCCATAGAAGACAGAGGGTAGTAGTGGGTGGGTCTTATTCTGGACAGAAGTCTGTGATGAGTAGTGTTCTTCAGGGATCTGTACTGGGGCCTCTATTGTTTGACATATATATAAATGCATTGGATGAAAAGGTGGTAGGGTGAGTGAATAAGTTTGCAGAATGCACAAAGATTGGTGGCATTGTGGATAGCATAGAAGATTGTCAAAGGATACAGTGGGATATAAGTCAGTTGCAGATGCGGGCAGAGAAGTGGAAGATGGAGTTTAATCCGGGAAAGTATGAGGTGCTGCATTTTGCAAGATCCAACTTAAAGAGAGAGTACACAGTTAATGGCAGGATCCTTAACAGTGTTGATGAACGGTGGGATCTTGGGGTCCAGGTACATGGCTCCCTAAAAGTGTCCACACATTTTGATAGGGTGGTAAATAAGGTGTATAGCATGCTTGCCTTCATTAGTCGAGGCATTGAGTTCAAGAGCCAGGAAGTTAGGATACTGTTTTATAAAACATTGGTTAAGCCACATTTGGAGTATTATATTCAATTCCAGTTGCCACATTATCTGGATTTGGAGGCTTTGGAGAGGGTCAGAATCAGAATCAAGTTTATTATCACTGACATATGTCATGAAATTTGTTGTTTTGTGGCAGCAGTACAGTTCAAGACATCAAGACATAAAAATCACCATAAGCTACAAAAATAAATAGTGCAAAAGAGGAACAATGATGTAGTGTTTGTGGGCTCATGGACCTTCAAAAATCTGATGACGGAGGAGAAGAAGCTGTTCCTGAAACACTGAGTGTGGGTCTTCAGGTTCCTGTACGTCCTCCCCAATGGTAGAAATGTGAAGAGGGCATATCCTGGATGGTGAGGGTCCTTAATGATGAATGCTGCCTTTTTGAGGCACCGCCTCTTGAAGATGTCCTCGATGGCGGGAAGGGTTGTGTTTGTGATGGAGCTGGCTGAGTCTACAACCTTCTGCAGCCTCTTTCGATCCTGCACGTTGGAGCCTCCATACCAGGCAGTGATGCAATTAGTCAGAATGTTCTCGACCGTACACCTGTATAAATTTGCAAGGTCTTTGGTGACAAACCAAATCTCCTCAAACTCCCAACAAAGTAGAGCTGCTGACGTGCCTTCTTTGTGGTTGCTTCAGTGTGTTGAGCCCAGGATAGATCCTCTGAGATGGTGATGCCCAGGAACTTAAAGTTGCTCACCCTTTCCACCACTGACTCCTCAATGAAGACTGGTGTGTGTTCTCCTGACTTCCTCTTCCTGAAGTCCACAATCAATTCCTTGGTCTTGCTGACGTTGAGTGTAAGGTTGTTGTGGTGACACCACTCAACCAGCTGTTCTATCTCACTCCTGTACGCCTCTTCATCGCCATCTGAGATTCTGCCAACAACAGTGGTGTCATCAGCGAATTTATAGATGGCGTTTGAGCTGTGCCTAGCCACATAGTCATGAGTGTAGAGCAAGTAGAGCAGTGGGCTAAGCATGCATTCTTGAGGTGGGCCTGTGTTGATTGTTAGTGAGGAAGAGATGTTACTACCAATCCACAATAAGGAAGTCAAGGATCCATTTGCAGAGGGTGCAGAGGAGGTTTACCAGGATGCTGCCTGGTTTGGAGGACATGTGCTATGAGGAGAGGTTGGACAAGCTGGGCTGTTTTCTCTAGAGCGGTGGAGGCTAAGGGAGATTTGATAGAAGTTTATAAAATTATATGAGGCATAGATAGAGTAGACGGCCAGTATCTTTTTTACAGGATTGAGATGTCTAGCACTAGAAGGCATGTATTAGAGGTGAGAGTGGGAAAGTACAAAGGAAATGCACGAGGCAAGTTTTTTTACACAGAGAGTGGTGCGGGCCTGGAATGCACTGCCAGGGGTGGTGGTAGAGGCGGATAGCATAGGAGTGTTTAAGAGACTCTTAGATAGGCACATGAATATGCAGAGAAGGGAGGAATATGGTCAATGTGTGGGGAATAGATTAGTTAGGAGTCATTAGTTTAATTAGTTTGGCACAACATCATGGCCAAAGGGCATGTTCCATGTTGTACTGTTCCATGTTCTATGTTCTATGTTATAAATGCCCCTAAACTTATTGTTCCTTACCCTAAACCTAGGGTAAGGAACAATGTCCTCCAAACCAGGCAGCATCCTGGTAAACCTCCTCTGCACCCTCTTTAAAACTAGAACTACAGTTACTTCAACTACAGGGAAAAGTTTCCTACTATCTACCCTATCTGTACACCTCATAATTTTACGTACCTCCATCAGGTCCCCCCTCAGCCTCCTCCACTCCAAAGAAAACAAAGCCAGCCTATTCAGTCTCTTTTCATAATTGAGACTATTAGCCCCAGACAACATCCTGATGAATCTCCTCTGCACCTTCTCCAATCCAATCACATCTTTCCTATAGTATGGAGAACTGTACTCCAGCAGTGGCCTAGCCAATGTTTTATAAAGTTGTACCATAACCTACCAGCTCTTATTTTTTATGCTCTGGCTATTGACATATAATGAATCCCATGTACCTTCTTCACCAGCCTGTCCACTTGTACTGCCAATTTCAGGAATATTTGGACTTGTACACCAATGTTCTTCTGTTCCTCAGTACTCCCCAAGGCCTCATTGTCTATGTCCTCTCCTCACCTGAGACTATCCACAATACTAACATACTACACTTGCTGTCTTCCAGTCATCTGGTACCTCACCTGTGACCAGTGGAGGTATTGGGTCTCGTGAGAGATCCCAAGAACAGCTGACAATATTTTTTTGAAGAATTTGGCTCAAACTTCTGATGTGCCACTTACTCTCTTTTCTGGCAATTTGTCCCAACATGAACAATGATATTTTTCATCTCTCTTCCCAAATTCCTCTCCAGTTCTTCTGAGATATTCAATACCTTTAGCCTAGTTAGACCACACATCCTCTCAGTATTAGTTACTTTGGGTAGTACCTATAGACTGAGCCTCCCTCCTTGTATCGGACCTGCTCTTCCTCTCTTTGGACTGTGTCACACTCCACAGTGCCAATGTAACATTCCAGTTGTTCATCTCTCTGCCTTCATACTGACCCTTACAAGTAGAACAGGATCAGCCACCTTGATTTGAATCATCTTCTTGGCCAACACACTTCCTCCTGTTCCTATTATGCTTTGTCCACTCTTCCTCCTCCCCCCTTGTATCGGAGTCTGTCTCACCCACATTTCAGATCAACTGTGAAATTTGATTTCAACCCTTACCTGATATGACATAGCCAGGGCAGTCTCAACATTGATAGTCCCCAGTTCTTACAGTCCAACACAAGTGTTGACAAAATTCCCGAAATAATAATTGCTAACGCTCAAAGGATTCACTACTGTCATTTGCTTTGAAAACTAAAAAAAGCAGCAGATGCTGAAAATCTGGGAAAAAAAGAAAATTTTGGAAACATTCAGCAGGTGGAGAAAGAAACAGTTGACATTTCAAATCCAGACTCTGAGTCAGAACTGGGATGGAGAGGAAGCAAATTGGTATCAAGCTGTACAGAGGGTGTGGGAGGGATGGATAGCACCCAAGGAATATCTTGGATAGAGTGACACCTGGTTATCCTGGGGATACGGTGAAATGAGGTCATCTGGTCAATGGGGACAGTCATAGAGAGAAAAAACACAGTCCTTTGTTCAAAAAAGCCGTGAAATGAAGGCAGCTAGAGAGTGAGAACAGCTAGAGAGACAAAGGGATCCAAGAGTTTCAAGGTGCAGGGTTGTCTAGGACATGCCTACCAGGGTCAGTGTGTGTGAATGGAGAGAGAAAAACTCAGCGATATGGTCTATTCTCTCATAGAAAGAGGAAGCGAGTTATATGAAGTTGTTGAATTTAATACTCTTCAGCAATTTGCAATGTAGCCAGGTGGAAGATGAGCTGCTGTTCTCTAAGCTTGTATTGTGCCTCACTGTAACAGTGCAAGAGACCAGAGAAAGAGAGGTCAGAGTGGGAGTGGAACGGAGAATTTTCCACTGTAGAGGAGACCTCATTGTGAGCTCCGACTGCAGTACATTAGAATGGAAGTACGAGTGTATCACTGCTTCACCTGCAAGGACCACTTTGAGTGTAGAGGCTGATGGAGTGAAAGGTGAGAACCAGGCAAACTCTATTCTGTCCTTGCTCTGTCCAGGTGGAGAGGAGGATGAGAGCAGAGGTGTGGGAAATAGATGAGATGTGATAAAGGACTCAACTATGGTGGAGCGGAGCTACGGTTCAGGAAGAAGGAAAACATTGCAGAGGAACTTCTGTGGAAAGTCTCATTATCATAGTCACAGAGTTATACAGCACGGAAACAGGCCATTCAGCCCAATGGGTCAATGTCAATCAGGATCCACACCCCATCCAAGTTAGTCCCATTTGTCCATAACCTTCTAAATCTTTCCAATCCATTCCAAATCTTTCCAACTGTCCTTTAAAAGTTGTTATTATACCTGCCTCAACCATTTCTTCTGGCAGCTCATTCCACATAGATACCACCCTTTGTGTAAAAAAACTTGCCCCTCAAGTTCCTATTAAATCTTTCCCCTCTCACCTTAAACTGGTGCCCTCTCGTTCTTGATTCCCCAACCCTGGGAAAAAGACTGAGTGCATTCAGCCTGGCTATGCCTCTCATAACTTTATATCCCTCCATAAGATCACTGTTCAGTCTTTTATGCTCCAAGGAATAAAGTCCTAGTCTGTCCAACATCTCCCTATAACTCAGTCCCTCAAGTCCTGGCAACATCCTTGCAGATCTTTTCTGCACTCTTTCCAGTTTAATAACATCTTTCCTCTAGCAGGGCGATCAAAACTGAAGACAATACTCCAAGTGTGGCCTCACCAGCAGACTGTACAATCGCACTATAACCTCTCAACTTTTATACTCAATGCCCTGACTGATAGCCAGTGTGCCAGAAAACCTTCTTCACCACCCTGTCTACCTGTGACTCCACTTTCAGTGAACCATGTACTTGTACTCCAAGGTCCCTCTGTTCTACAACACTCTCCAGGGCCCTGCCGTTCACTGTGAAAGTCCTACCTTGATTTGACCTTCCAAAATGCAACACCTCGCACTTAACTGAATTAAACTTCATTTGCAAATCCTTGGCCCACTTACTCAGCTGATCAAGATCCCACTGTTACTCTTGATAACCTTCTTCACTGTCCACTATACCACCTATTTTACTGTCATCTGCAAACTTACTTACCAACTATGCCTTGTATATTCTTATTCAAATCATTGATACCTGATGTTTTTCTCCAGTTGCAGCAACCAGAGCACCAGAGGGAAAGAGCCAACAGTTTTAAAAAGTTGTTTCTGATTGGCTGAGTTGCCACACACTTTTTGCCAATAAAAAGAAGGTAGGGTCAAGTGGAGCGGCCATTTTGGAGCAGCCATTGTGACAGTGGGCCTGTGTAGGAGTGGGGAGCTGAGGTTTTGGCTTGAGAGAGGAGGCACAGGTAAGGAGCAGGTAAGAATCAGGTAAGGTTGTTATTTTCCTGTTAATCTGTGACCTTTGACAGTATAGATAAAATGGCAGTCAGGGCAGTGGAATGGTCCTCACGGTCTCGATGATGACTACATCTGTGGGAAGTGCACCTAGTTGCAGCTCCTGACAGACTGAGTCAAGGAACTGGAGCTGAAGTTGGATGTACTCAGGATCATCTGGGAATCTAAGGATATCATAGATGAGAGTTTTAGTGAGGTGGCCACACCTCAGGTGCAGGCTACAGATAGACAGATGACCACCGGGAGAAGCAAGGAGAGAAGGCAGACAGTGCAGGGTCCCCCTCTGGCCATTCCCCTCACTAACAGGTACACTCCTTTGGATACTGTTGGGGAGAGAATGACCTTTCAGAGGCCGGCATCAGTAGCCAAATCAGTGACACCGTGTCCAGCTCTGAAGCAAAGAAGGGAAGGGTGAAGACAGGCACTGTGATAGTGATAGGGAACTCAATAGTAAGGGATGCAGATTGGCCTTTCTGTGGCCGCAATCGAGACTCCAGGATGGTGTGTCGCCTCTCTGGTGCCAGCATCAAGGATGTCTCATAGTGGGTACAAGACGTTCTGAGAGGGAGCGTGAGCAGCAAAAGGTTGTGGTCCACATAGGTACCAATGACATAGGCAGGAGTAGGGATGAGGTCCTGTAAAATGATTTCAGGGAGCTAGGTAGAAAGTTCAAAAGCAGGATTTCCAGGGTTGTAATCTCAGGATTACTACCCGTGCCACATGCTAGTGAGGTGAGAAATAGGTACATATAGTGCAGTTCAATATGTGGCTAAGGATCTGGTGCAGGAAGGAGGGCTTCAGATTTATGGATCATTGGGCTCTCTTCCAGGGCAGGTGGGACCTGTACAAACAAGACAATTTGCATCTGACCTGGAGGGGAACCAAGATCCTTCATGGGAGGTTTGCTGGTGCTGCTCAGGAGGATTTAAACTAGTGTGGCAGGGGAATGGGAACCACAGCAGCAGGGCAACAGGTGGGGAGGTTGTGGGCAAGAGAGATGGTATGACAAGTAAGACTGAAAGGAAGGACAGCAAAGGACAGGCTAATAAGCATGGTGGGATGCATGGACTTAAATATGTCCATTATGGGTAGGGAGGATGAACTTAGAGCCTGGAATTATGATGTTGCCATTATTGCCTGTCCAGGTCAAACTGCACAGATGTCATGGCCAAGAAAGCTCACCAGCACCTTTACTTCCTCAGGAGGCTAAAGAAATTTGGCACATCCTCTTTGACACTCACCAACTTTTATCGATGCACCATAGGAAGCATCCAATCTGGACACATCACAGCTTGGTATGGCAACTGCTCTGCCCAGGACTGTAAGAAACTGCAGAGAGTTGTGAACACAGCTCAGCACATCACAGAAGCTAAACTCCCCTCCATGGACTCTGTCCATACTTCTCACTGCCTTGGTAAAGTAGCCAGCACAATCAAAGACCCCACCCATCCTGGACATTCTCTCTTCTCCCCTCTCCCATCGGGCAGAAGACGCAAAAGCCTGAAAATGTGTGCCACACGCTCAAGGGCAGCTTCTATCCTGCTGTTGTAAGTCTACTGAACAGTCGCCTAGTATGATAAGATGGACTCTTGACCTCACAATCTACTTCATTATGACCTTATTGTCTGCCTGCACTGCACTTTCTCTGTAACTGTAACACTTTATTGTGCATTCTGTTATTGTTTTCCCTTGTACTACCTCAATGAACCATGTAATGAATTGATCTGTATAGATGTCAAGCAAAAAAAAGTCCTTCACTGTACCTCAGTACATGTGACAATAATAAACCAATTTACCAATTTATTTACCATTACAGAGACCTGGATGTGTAAGGGATAAGACTGGTTGCTCAACGTTCCTGGGTTTCGTTGTTTGAGATGTGTTAGAGAGGGGGGTAAAAGAGGTGGAGAGGTTAGAACATAGAACATAGAACAATTACAGCACAATTTAGGCCCTTCGGCCCACAAAGCTGTGCCGAACATGTCCCGACCCTAGAAATTACTAGGCTTACCCATAGCCCTCTATTTTACTCAGCTCCATATACCTATCTAACAGTCTCTTGAAAGACCCTATCGTATCCGCCTCCACCACCATTTCCGGCAGCCCATTCCACGCACTCACCACTCTCTGAGTAAAAAACTTACCCCTGACATCTCCTCTATATCTACTCCCCAGCACCTTAAACCTATATCCTCTTGTGGCCACCAATTCAGCCCTGGGGAAAAGCCTCTGACTCTCTACCCTATCAATACCTCTCGTCATCTTATACACCTCAATCAGGTCCCCCCTCATCCTCCATCTCTCCAAGGAGAAAAGGCCGATTTCCCTCAACCTGCTTTCATAAGGCGTGCTCCGCATTCCAAGCAGTATCCTTGTAAATCTCTTCTGCACCCTTTCTATGGCTTCCACATCTTTCCTGTAGTGAGGCGACCAGAACTGAGCACAATACTCCAAGTGGGGTCTGACCAGGGACCTATATAGCTGCAACAATACCTCACGGCTCCTAAATTCAATTCCCCGATTGATGAAGGATAATACACCATATCTTAACCATAGAGTCAACCTGCGCAGCCGCTTTGAGCGTCCTATGGACTCGGACCCCAAGATCCCTCTGATCCTCCACATTGCCAAAAGTCCTACCATTAATACTATATTCCGCCAACATATTTGACCTACCAAAATGAACCACTTCACACTTATCTGGGTTGAACTGCATCTTCCACTTCTCAGCCTAACTCTGCATCCTATCTATGTCCCTCTGTAACCTCTGACAGCCCTCCAAACTATCCACAACACCCCCAACCTTCGTGTCATCTGCAAACTTACTAACCCACCCCTCCACTTCCTCATCCAAGTCATTTATAAAAATCACAAATAGTAAGGGTCCCAGTACAGATCCCTGAGATACACCACTGGTCACTGACCTCCACTCAGAATACGACCCTTCAACAACCACTGTTGCACCACTGATAAGGGAGAATGTCACAGCAGTACTCAGAGAGGACACAGACAATTTGGATGGAGCTCAGAAATAGGATAGGTGCAATTATGCCGATGGGATTATACTGTAGGCCTCCCAATAGCCATTGAGAGGTGGGGGAACAGATATATAGACAGATTATGGAAAGGTGCAGAAACAACAGGGTTGTCATAGTGGGGGACTTTAACTTCCCCAGTATTGATTGGAACTTCCTTAATACAAGAAGCTTAGATGGGGCAGGATTTCTTCAGTGCATCCAAGAGGGGTTCTTGAAACAGTATGTGGAGAGTCCTACTAGACTGACCTGGTTTTGGGAAATGAGCCAGGCCTGGTGACCCACCTGATTGTGGGTGAACATTTTGGGAAAAGTGACCACAACTCATTATGTTTTAAGATAGTTATGAGTAAGGATAAAATTGGATCTTGTGGGAAGGTACTAAATTGGTGGAGGGCAAATTACGACAGGATAAGACAGGAGCTAATTGCAGCTGCTGTCAGACAAGTCCATGTCTGACATGTGGGAGTTGTTTAAAGACCAGCTGATCAGAGTTCATGATTGGCATGTTCTGGTAAGGAGTAAGGATTGTAAGGTATGGGAACCTTGGATGACCCAAGAGGTCCTGAACTGGTCATACATAAGGTTTAGGAAGCTAAAATCAGACTGGGTGCTTGTGGAACATAAAGATAGCAGGAAAATACTCAAGCAGGCGATTAGGAAGCCCGGGAGCCGTTGGAGCAGGGGGTCCCCTTCAGGTCCGGTGAGAGTCTTTTAAAAGCTTAATAAGTGGAGGGCAACTGAAGGGTTAAACAGAGTGTTGAGTGGTTGATTAGAGAGAGCGGTACTTGAGGTAATTGGCAGGGACAAATATAAGGAGGGGTATCTGAAGAGGAGTGGCCAGTGAGGAGTGGCTCAGGGTTAGGAGTGGAGCTCTGAGGCTTTGGCAAGCAGAGGGTGAGGATGAGGGTGAGGATGAGGGTGAGGATGAGGATGAGGGTGAGGATGAGGGTGAGGATGAGGATGAGGATGAGGATGAGGATGAGCTTGAGCTTGCCCCCAAGAGAGGTAAGGCTGGTAATTTCCTTTAATTTAAATAACTTAGGAATAGGTAGTGATGGCAGCAGTTAGGGCAGTCATGTGCTCTGTATGCAGTATGTGGGAAGTCAGGGACAACAAACTTGTCCCTGATGACTACACCTGTAAAAGGTGCATCCAGCTGCAGCTCCTGACAAACCGAGTCAGGGAACAGGAGCTGGATGAACTCCGCATCATTCGTGAGGCAGAGGTAGAAATAGACAGGAGCTTCAGGGAGATAGTCACCCCTAAAAGTCAGGAAACAGGTAACTGGGTGACTGTCAGGAAAGGGAAGGGGTATAGACAGACAGGTCAGAGCACCCCTGTGGCTGTTCCTATCAACAATAAGTATACTGTTTTGGATACTGCTGGTGGGGACAACCTACCAGGGATGAGTGGTAGTGGTCCTGTCTCTGGCACTGAGATGGGACCCTCAGCTCAGAAAGGAAGGAGGCAAAAGAAGAGAGCAGTAGTGATAGGGGATTTGATAGTTAGGGGGACAGGTAGGAGGTTCTGTGGGAGAGATCAAGAATCCCAGAAGGTCTGTTGCCTCCCTGGTGCCAGGGTCTGCGATATCTTGCATCGAGTACTCGACATTCTCCGGAGGGAGGGTGAGCAGCCAGATGTTGTGGTCCACGTAGGGACCAATGACATGGATAGGAAAAGTGAGGAGGTCCTGCAAAGAGTGTTTAGAGAATTAGGTGCAAAGTTGAAGGACAGGACCTCCAAGGTTGCAATCTCAGGATTGCTACCTGTGCCACGAGCTAGTAAGGCTAGAAATAGGAGGATTATACAGCTAAACATGTGGCTAAGGAAATGGTGCAGGAGGGAGGGCTTCATGTTTCTAGACAATTGGGCTTCCTTCCAGGGAAGGTGGGACCTGTTCCGATGGGACGGTTTGCACCTGAACTGGAGGGGGACAAACATTCTTGCGGGTAGGTTTGCTAGTGCTGCTCTGGGGGGTTTAAACTAGATTTGCGGGGGAGTGGAACCAGGGTGTTAGAGCAGATAGTGAGGTGGAGGAGGAAAAAGGTCATGTGAGGACTGCAGGTGTAGACAGAAATCAGAGGTTTGTACGTGATAGAAATGTTCTCAGGTGCATCTATTTCAATGCAAAGAGTGTTGTAGGTAAGGCAGATGAGCTTAGGGTGTGGATTGACAAGTGGGATTATGACATTATTGCTATTAGTGAGACTTGGATGCAGGAGGGGCAGGATTGGCAGCTTAATGTCCCGGGGTTCCGTTGTTTCAGACGTGATAGAGGGGGAGGGATGAAAGGGGGAGGAGTGGCGTTACTAGTCAGGGAAAGTATCACAGCTGTGCGGAGACAGGACAGCCCGGAAGGCTCGTCTACAGAGGCCATATGGGTGGAGCTGAGGAACAGGAAAGGTCTGGCCACACTAATAGGGTTGTATTATTGACTGCCCAATAGTCAGAGAATTGGAGGAACAAATCTGTAGTGAGATAGCAGACAGATGTAAGAAGCAGAAAGTTGTGATAGTAGGGGATTTTAACTTTCCACATATTGACTGGGACTCCCACACTGTGAAAGGGCTGGATGGCTTGGAATTTGTCAAATGTGTTCAGGAAAGTTTTCTAAATCAATATATAGAGGTACCAATGAAAGAGAATGCAATATTTGATTGACAAAAGTGTGTAGGTGAGCATTTTGGGTCTAGTGACCATAATGTCATTAGTTTCAAGTTACTTATGGATAAGGACAGGTCTAGTCCTCGAGTTGAGGTTCTAAATTGGAGAAAGGCCAATTTTGTGGAAATGAGAAAGGATCAAGGAAGAGTGGATTGGGATGAGTTGTGATATGCTCAGTAAGTGGAAGGCCTTCAGCAAAATTTTGAGTAGAGTTTGCATGTTCCTGCCAGGATTAAAGGCAAAGTTAAAAAGCATAGGGAAACTTGGTTTTCAAGGGATATTGGCAATCTGCTTAAGGAAGAGAGGTGTATAGCAGGTATAGGCAACAAGGAACAAATGAGGTACTTGAAGAGTATAGAAAAAGTAAGAAAATACTAAAAATGGAAATCAGGAAGGCAAAATGAAGACATAAGCTTGGTTTGGCAGATAATGTGAAGGTAAATCTGAAGGGTTTCTACAAGTACATGAAGAATAAAAGGATAGTAAGGGACAAAATTGGTCCCCGAGAAGATCAGAGTGGTCGTCTATGTGTGGAGCCTCAGGAGATGGGGGCTGATGTTTACTGATGCAAAACACTTTTTTTGCATCAGTATTTACGCAGGAAATGGGCATAGTGGATATGGAAGGAAGGGAAACAAGCAATAGAGTCATGGAACATAGAGATTAAAGAGAAGGAGGTGCTTGCTGCCTTACAGCAAATAAAGGTAGATAAATCGCCTGGGCCTGATAAGATATTTCCTCGGACATTGAGGGAGACTAGTGTAGAAATTGCAGGGGCCCTGGCAGATATATTTAAAGTGTCCTTAGCCACAGGTGTGGTGCTGGAGGACTGGAGGGAAGCTCGTGTTCTGTTGTTTAAAAAAGATCTAAAAGTAAGCCAGGTAATTACAGGCTGGTGAGCCTGACATCAGTAGTGGGTAAATTATTGGAAGGTGTTCTGAGAGATTGGATATACAAGTATTTGGACAGCCAAGGGCTGAGTAAGAATAGTCTGCACGGTTTTGTGTGTGGTTGATCGTGTTTAACAAATCTTGTAGAGTTTTTTGAGGAGGTTACCAAGAAGGTAGATGAAGGAAAGGCTGTGGATGTTGTCTACATGGACTTTAGTAAGGCCTTTGACAAGGTCCCACATGGGAGGTTAGTTCAGAAGGTTCAGACACTAGGTTGTAAACTGGATTTGAAATTGGCTGTGTGGGAGAAGACAGAGTGGTAGTGGATGGTTGTTTCTCAGACTGGAGGCCTGTGACTAGTAGTGTGCCTCAGGGATCTGTGCTGGGGCCATTGTTGTTTGTTGTCTATATCAATGATCTAGATGATAATGTAGTAAAT
This sequence comes from Pristis pectinata, assembly GCF_009764475.1. NCBI lineage: Eukaryota > Metazoa > Chordata > Chondrichthyes > Rhinopristiformes > Pristidae > Pristis > Pristis pectinata. The sequence goes on from NC_067412.1 coordinate 46,318,606, forward strand.
TGGATCAGCAAGTTTGCTGATGACACTAAGATTGGAGGTGTTGTGGACAGTGAGGAAGGCTTTCAAAGCTTGCAGAGTGACCTGAACCAACTGGAAGAATGGGCCAGAAAATGGCAGATGGAATTTAATGCAGACAAGTGTGAGGTGTTGCATTTTGGAAGGACAAATCAAGGTAGGACATACACAGTAAATGGTAGGGCACTGAGGAGTGCAGAGGAACAAAGGGATCTGGGAGTTCAGATACATAATTCCCTGAAAGTGGCATCACAAGTAGACAGGGTTGTAAAGGAGGCTTTTGGCATCCTGGCATTCACAAATCAAAGTATTGAGTACAGGAGATGGGATGTTATTGGTGAGGTTGTATGAGACATTGGTGAGGCCAAATTTGGAGTATTGTGTGCATTTCTGGTCACCTAACTATAAGAAGGATATCAGTAAGATTGAAAGAGTGCAGAGGAGATTTACTAGAATGTTGCCGGGTCTTCGGGAGTTGAGTTGCAGGAAAAGATTGAACAGGTTAGGACTTTATTCTTTGGAGTGCAGAAGAATGAGGGGAGATTTGATAGAAGTTTACAAAATTGAGGGTTATAGACAGTAAATGCGAGAAGGCTCTTTCCACCTAGATTAGGAGAGATAAGTATGAGGGGACATGGCTTTAAGGTAAAAGAGGAAAGGTTTGGGGGAACATTAGGGGGAACTTCACTCAGTGGTGGGAATATGGAATGGGCTGCCATCTGATGTAGTAAATGTGGGCTCACTCTTAAGTTTTAAGAATAAATTGGATAGATACATGGACGGGAGTGGTCTAGAGGGTTATGGACTGGGTGCAGGTAAATGGGACTAGTGGGATAATGTTTTGGCACAGACTAGAAGGGCAGAATGGCCTGTTTTTCTGTGCTGTAGTGTTCTATGTTCTAGAAAGGCCAAAAGAGGCCATGAAATGTCCTTGGAAAGCAGGGTCAAGGATTCATAAATCAAAGTATTGAGTATAGGAGTTGGGATGTTATGGTGAAGTTGTGTAAGACATTGGTGAGGCCAAATTTGGAGTATTGTGTGCAGTTCTGGTCACCTAACTATAGGAAGGATATCAGTAAGATTGAAAGAGTGCAGAGAAGATTTACTAGAATGTTGCTGGGTCTTTAGGAGTTGAGTTACAGGGAAAGATTGAACAGGTTTGGACTTTATTCCTTGGAACGTAGAAGAATGAGGGGAGATTTGATAGGGGCTTGCAAAATTGAGGGGCATTGACAGAGTAAATGAGAGAAGGCTCTTTCCACCTAGATTAGGAGAGATAAGTATGAGAGGACATGGCTTTAAGGTAAAAGGAGAAAGGTTTAGGGGGAACATTAGGGGGAACTTCTTCACTCGGAGTGGTGGGAGTGTGGAACGAGCTGCCATCTGATGTGGTAAATGCGGGTGCACTTTTAAGTTTTAGGAATAAATTGGATAGATACATGGATGGGAGAGGTCTGGAGGGTTATGGACTGGCTGCAGGTCAATGGGACCAGCAGAATAAAGTTTTGGCACAGGCTAGAAGGGCCGAATGGCCTGTTTTCTGTGCTGTAGTGTTCTATGATTATCCCAAGGCATATTAAGAAAAAGAGGATAACTAAGGAGAGGGTAGATCCACTCAAGGATAAAGGAAAGAATCTGTGCTTGGAGTCAGCATGTGGCTGAGGTACGAAATGAGTACTTTGTGCCTGTATTTGCGAAGTGAAGAAATTGGAAAATAGTGAAAACAGAGTGGGGTATGTTAATGTGCTGGGACATTTTGAGATGAAGGAGGAGGTAGTGTTAGGGCTTCTGAAAAGCATTAAGGTGGATGTCCCCAGGGCCTGATGGTATATATCCCAGAATATTGAAAGAAGCAAGTGAGGGGATTGCTGGACCTTTGCCAAGGATCTTTGTCCTCACTAGCAACAGACGAGGTCCCGGAGGACTGGAGAGTAGCAAATGTTGTTCCTTTGTCCAAGAAATGAAATAGGGATAATCCAGGTAATTATAGGCCAGTGAGTCTCACATCAGTGGTAGGGAAGCTATTGGAGTGGATACTGAAGGATAGGATTCATGCACATTTGGAAAGGCATGGTCTGTTTAGGGACAGTCAGAATGGCTTTGTGCAGGGCAGATCATGTCTAACAAACTTTATTTGAGTTTTTTGAGGAGATGACCAAAGTGCTTGATGAGGGTAGGGCAGTGGATGTTATCTACATGGACTTTAGTAAGGCATTTGACAAGGTCCCTCATGGTAGGTTGATTCAAAAGATAAAGATGGGATCTGGGCTAAATTGCAGGTTTGGATTTGGAACTGGCTTTCCCAGAGAAGACAGTAGGGGTGGAAGGCTGTTATTCTGGCTGAAGGTCTGTGGCCAGTGGTATTCCACAAGGATCAATGCTGGGGCCTCTGTTTGTGATATATCAATGATTTGAATGAAACTGTAGATGGGTTAATTCGTAAGTTTGCAGATGACACCAAGATTAATGGAGTTGTGAACATTGTAAAGGACTATCAAAGAACACAGTGGGACATAGATCAGTTACATATATGGGCAGAGAAGTGGCAGATGGAGGTTAATCCAGGCAAATGTAAAGTCAAATGAAAGGAGAAAGTGTACAATTAATAGTAGTCCCCTTAATAGCATTGAGGTACAGTGGGATCTTGGGGTCCGGGTCAATAGTTCACTGTACATGGCTACACAAGTGGATAAGGTGGTAAAGAAGGCATATAGAATGCTTGCTCTCATGAGGAGAGGTGTTGAATACAAGGGTAAGGAAATCATGCTGCAGCTGTAATAAAACTTTAGTCGGACCACACTTGGAGTATTGTGTGCAGTTCTGGTTACCCTATTATAGGAAGGATGTGGAGATTGTGGAAAAGATGCAGAAGAGGTTTACCAGGATGCTGCCTGGATTAGAATGTATGAGCTATAAGGAAAGGTTGGACAAACTTGGGTTGTTCTCCTTAGATCGTCAGAGGCTAAGGGGAGACCTGATAGAGGTTTTTAAAACTGAGAGGCATAGATAAGGTAGACAGTCAGAATCTTTTCCCCAGGGTAGAAATGTCAAACACCAGAGGACATGTTTTTAAGGTTAATGGGGGGAAGTTTAAAGGTGATGTGAGGGGCAAGTTTTTTTGCATGGAAAGTGGTCAATGCCTGGAATGGATTATCAGGTGTAGTAGTGGAAGCAGGCAGTTTGGTGGAGTTTGAGAGGCTTTTAGATAGACACATGAATATAAAAGAGGGATATGGATGATAAACAGGAAGAGGACATTTAGTATAAATCAGCATCGATCGGCACTACATCATGGGCTGAATGACTTGTCCAGTGCTGTACTGTTCTGTTCTATGTTCTATGTAAATGACAAACAACAATGGGCCCAGCACCGAATCTTGAGCCACACCACTAGTCACGGGCCTCCAGTCGAATAAACAACCTTCCACCATCACCCTCTGCTTCCTACCATCAAGCCAATTCTATATCCAATTCGGCAGCTCTCCCTGGAATCCATGTGATCTAACCTCCCAGAGCAGCCTACTATGTGGAACATTATCAAAGGCCTTACTGAAGTCTATACAGACCACCTCTACTGCCTGCCCTCATCGACTTTCTTGGTCATATCATTAAAAAAAAACTCAATTGTTCATAAGACATGATCTCCAATGCACAAAGCCACGCTGACCACCCCTAATCAATATAGAGGCAGAGGAACCAGGAAAAGGCAAAGTGGACTAAGGGTCATCAAGATAGTTATGAGAGCCTGTAAGCTTGTAATGATGGAGGCAGAGAGATCCAGAAATGGACCATATGAAAGTGGTAGCAGGGCAGATATTGGCAGCAAAAGTAATGAAATGAGTTCTGCACTAGTGTAGGAAGCAGCACCAATACATTTTATGTACCCACAAAAATATAGAGAGGGGTCCAGAGTTGGACTGGAGCTCTTACTGATCCATGTTTCCCCAAAACAAAAGATGTGTGTCTTTTGGTCCCACAGCCATGTCTTTGATCTGGAAAATGTGAATGGAGTTGGAGGAAAAGTTGTTCAATGTGAGGATAACTTGTTCTATCTTGCTGAGTGGAAGGTCTAGTTGCTGCCAATAGGGTCATAGAGTGGTACAGCATAGAAGTAGGTTCTTTCACCTACCATGTCCTTTTTGCCCATCTGAACTAATTCCATTTGCCGACAAGAGGTCCATATCTTTCTATACCTTGCCTACTTGTTCCTATCTAAATGTCTCTTAATCATAGTGATTATATCTGACTCCACCACCTCTTCTGGCTGTGAGTTCCAGATATCAGCCACACCACCATCATGGGGTTCCTTTCCTAGCCTATTTCTCTTTTTTTCTAACCTCCCCCTTTTTCTCCTTTCTCTCCTTACCTTTGACCCATCCCCTGGTGGATCTGCTCTCCCTTCACCCACACCTGCCGATCACGATTTCTTACCTGCATCTATTGTACCTATCACCACCTTGTGCCCACCCCACCTCCCCTCTTTTGTCCACCTATCACTGCTCTGCTTTTCCCTCCTATATGTTGGGCTTCTCCTTTTCTTATCTTCAGTCCTGTAGAAGGGTCCTGACCCGAAATATTAACCACCTGCTTTTCTGCACGGATGCTGCCTGTCCTACTGAGTTCCTCCAGCATCATAGTGTTTTTTCTCAGCCACACTCTGTGTTTAAAAAAAAAATTACCCTCAGATTCCCTCTAAAACTCTTTCCACTCACCTTAAACCTGTACCTTCTTGTTTTTGAGACCAAGATAATTAACCTTGGGGTTGGTTAATGGTTTAAAAGTTTGTTATTGAGTCATTCAAACTACAAATGCAAAGAAAGAATGGGAAGAGAGCATTTGTTTCACAAATGAGGGAGGTGGTGGTTTAGTGCAATTTTTTTGCATGATTATAACACCTCATGTTAATATTTAAAGAATAATTAAATTAATTTATTGATCCCAGGAAGGAGCTTTATCAGTCACTGACCATCAACACAGACGCACCTTAGGGCTGTGTGCTTAGCCCCCTGCTCTGGTCTCTCTATACCTATGACTATGCCGCTAAGCATAGCTCCGAAAAAAATCTACAAATTTGCTGATGACACCATTGTTCCTGGTAGAATCACAGATGGTGATGAGAAGGTATGGTGAGGAGAAGGTGTATGAGAAGGCAAGATAGGTCAGCTGGTTGAGTGGTGTCATAACTACAAACCTTGAGCTCAACGTCAGCAAGACCAAGGAAATGACTGTGGACTTTAGGAAGAGGAGGTCAGGTGAATTAGCACCACTCCTCATTGTAGGGTTTGTGGTGGAAAGGGTGAACAGCTTCAAATTCTTGGGTTTTAACATCTCAGAGGACCTGTCCTAGGCCCAGCACATAGATGCAACAATGAAGAAGACGTGCCAGCGTCTCTGCTTTCTTGGAAGTTTAAGGAGGTTTGGCACGTCATCAATGACTCTAACAAACTTTTGCAGATGTACAGTGGAAAGCATTCTGACTGATTGCATCACGGCCTGATATCTGAACTCCACTGCACAAGAATGCAAGGGGCTACAGAAAGTGGTGGACTCAGCCAGTGCAATCACAAGTGCAGCTCTCCCCACCATCGAGGACACCTGCAAGAGGTGATGGCTCAAGAAGCTGACATCCATCATTAAGGACCCCCACCATTTGGGCCATGCCCCTTTTTCAATGCTACCATCAGGCAGGAGGTACAGGACCCTGAAGACCCACATCTCAGGGTTCAACAACAGCTTCTTCCCCACTGCCATCAGGTTCTTGAATTGACCTGAAAAACCCTAACACTACCTCAGACTATATTTCTTTTTTCTCTCTCTCAACTTGCACTAGTGTTGCTATGTTTATTTTGTCATGTAAGTTTTGTATAATTTATGTTAATTTAAGTTTATGTTAACGTATGTTTGTAATGTACTATGCTGCTGCTGAAAAAAGCTAACGTTCATGAAACTTGTACCCTGTGTTTGTATGCATACAACAATAAACTTGATGTTAGGTATGAAACAACCCATTGATGGGTACAGTTTTGTGTTGCAAGTTTACTCCAACCTACATTTAAGTCCAACCCCACAACCAATGTGATTGACACTTAACTACAAGCCTCTTAATTAAATCAAAGGATATAGCATACTGCAGGACTTCCAGAAGATTTCTCGAATCCTTAAGATACAGGCAACAAAATCTAGCCTTGGCAGTAATGTCCACGCTTTGAGAAAGTACCACCCACTTTTCATTTCACAATGTATTTGGATTCTGACAGCTCTGACATACATCATTATCCAGAATAGTCTCACTTGTATACTGAAAAGACTAACTGCAATGTCTCATGACACATAAAAAGCTTTCATAGACTAATCAGAGGAAAGATCTTTTCTAATGTCTTTAACCCTGCCCCACACATCCATGTTTTTACTGCATTATTTTCAATATATTTTAAGAGTGGTCTGTGCAAATCATTTGACAATTCAGTTTAAATGTTTGAATGTTCAGGGACCTGGAAAGAAAGTTGATGTTTTTCGCTGCATCTATTGGTCTCAATCTATTTACAGTACTCCAGCCTTCAATAGAAGTTAAAGAATGTCAGAGTGTATTTGATGTAAAGATTTTAATTGCTTCTTTCCTCAACAGCCACTTGCTTTAACAAGTGAAGGAAGTTGGAGAAATATTTGTAGATTGAAGCAGATATTAGTCTAGAAATTGGATTGCATAGATCCGAGAAAGGGCGATGTAATCCAAAACAGATTTTGTGCAGAGCAAATCGTATTACCAATCATTTCAATGTGAAATTGTGTTAATCAGAATTTACCATCTATGTTCACATGCTGGATATTTTACCACCCTCAGATGTGCATCAAATGATGCCAATCATCATGCAGTGAGCTCAGTGCTTCATACAACAATCAACTGTTGCGGGGGAACAAGGAGTTACAGCACACTACATTCTTGCTTTATTTGCCATATAAAGGGACGTTCAATGCACAATTATTTTGACTAATTTTATGATTTTCTTTTCAAAAGGGACTCAATTTGACACCAGGACCTAAAATAGATGCAATCTAAGTTCCAGACACAATTTTTTAATGTCATGTATAGCTTTAAGGAAGGTAATATAATGTTATGGTTTGTGGTTGATATGAATGTGCCACTTTTCATAGAGTCATAGCGTTATACAACATGGAAACTGGCCCTTTGGCTCAACTCATCCATGCCAGCCATATTGCTTTCCTGAGCTAGTCCCATTTGCCTGCATTTGGTTTATATCTCTCTAAAGCTTTCCTATCTATGTACTTGTCCAAGTGTCGGGCAAATGTTGTAATTTTACCCACTTCCACTACTTCGGCTAGCAACTCATTCCATATACCCACCACCCTCTGCATGAAAAACTTGCCCCTCAGGTCCCCTTTAAGTCTATCCCTTCTCACCTTAAATCTACCATGGGGAAAAAGACTAAGATCGTCCACCTTTTCAATGCTCCTCCTGATTTTATAAATCTCTACAATGTCACCCCTCAGCCTCCTTCACTCCAGGGAAAGCAGTCCCAGCCTATCCAGTCTCTATTTGTAACTCAAGCCCTCCAGTCCCGGCAACGTCCTTGCGAATCTCTCCTAGACCATCTCTAGCTTAATCACATCTTTCCTATAGTATGGTGACCAGAACTGCGCACAACACTCCAAGTGTGGTCTCACCAGTGTCTTGTGCAGCTGTAACGTGACATCCCAACCCTTGTACTCAATGGCCTAAATGATGAAGGCAAGCTTGCCAAAACACTGCTTTTAAAAGAGGTGGCTGAAGAAATAACATACACATTCATTTCAATTATTTAGAACAACCAATGTTCCAAAATGGATGGATTGAAAAAAGTAAGGGCTTACATCACCTAGCCTTACATCAAGGACAAGAAAAATGCTAGAGTTACTTAATAAGGGTATGGCAATCTGGCATTTGGAAGACAACAATTAAATAATTCCACTAAAGTTATGTTACAAGCAGAGATTATTATGCACCATGGGAATCATGGGATTTGAGTTTAAGGGGTAATTTAAGGCTGATATACAGATTCAGCCTTAATCACATTAGATCAGGCAAAAGAGACCTGAAAGCCCATCCTATTTCTCTTGTTCTTATAGTCTTACTCATCTGTGCCCTGGTTCATTGTTCTCTCATTGGACAGTGTTTGGTTCAGTGATGCTGCTGGTTGAGCCGCTGCCTCACAGCTCCAGTAACTTGGGTTCGATCCTGACCCCGGACCGCCTCAGGGCCAGCAGTGATGGCCAACTCATCCTGAGAATGAATCACAGAGGGTCTGACTTCATTCAAAGTTGAAGATGTTTTAATAAAGTCAAAGTCGAGTTTATTGTCATGTTATTCACATGGATGCACAGCTGCAATGAAAAACTTACTTGCAGCAGCATCACAGGCACATAACATTAGAGAATAACAGTCACAAGAAAAACATAAGTTAAACATAATTATGCAAGAAAGAACATAATTAAAACAAAAGTTCGTTGTAGTGCAAAGTGGTCAAAGTGACCATTGTGTTGTTATACTGAGGTAGAGATTAGGGTTGTGCAGGTTGGTTCAAGAACCGAATGGTTGAAGGGAAGTAGCTGTTCTTGAACCTGGTGGTGTGGGACTTCAGGCTTCCGTACCTCCTACTGCAAGAAAGGTAGCTGCGAGAAGATGGCATGGCCTGGATGGTGGGGATCTTTGATGATGGATGTTGCCTTCCTGAGGCACTGCCTCCTGTAGATACTACCGATGGTGGGAAGGGATGTACCTATAATGTATTGGGCTGAGTCCACTACTCTCTGCAGCTTCTTAAATTCTTGCACATTGGAATTGCCATACCAGACCATGATGCAACCAGTCAGGTACTTCTCGGCAGTATACCTGTAGAAGTTTGTTAGAGTGTTTGGTGACATGCCAAACCTCCTTAATCTCCAAAGAAAGTAAAGATACTGCTCGTCTTCCACCTATGTGCTGTGCCCAGGACGGGCAAGCACGGTAGTGTAGCGGTTAGCGTAACACTATTACAGCGTCAGCAACACGGGTTCGATTCCGGCCACTGCCAGTAAGGAGTTTGTATGTTCTCCCTATGTCTGCGTGGGTTTCCTCCAGGTGCTCTGGTTTCCTCCCACATTCCAAAGACGTACCTGTTGAGGAAGTTATGGGCATGCTATGTTGACACCAGAAGCATGGTGACATTTGCGGGCTGTCCCCAGAACACGCTACGCAGAAGATGCATTTCACTGTGTGTTTTGATGTACATGTGACAAATAAGGATATTTTATCTTATCATCTGATATGTTAACACCCAAGACTTTAAAGCTGCTGACTCTCTCCACTGCTGATCCCCCAATGTAGACTGGTGCGTGTTCACCTTCCTTTCCCTTGCTGAAGTCAACAATCAGCTCTTTAGTTTTACTGACGCTAAGCGAGAGGTCATTGTTGCGGCACCACTGAACTATCTCGCTCCAGTAAGCTAATTCATCACCACCTGTGATTCGTCCAATAACAGTGATGTCACCAGCAAATTTAGAGATGGCATTGGAGCTGTGCTTAGCCACACAGTCATGTGCGCAGAGAGAGTAAAACAGGGTGCTAAGCTCACAGACTTGAGGTGCACCTGTGTTGATGGTTAGCAAGGAGGAGATGTTGTTACCAATCCTCACTGATCGAGGTTTGACCATGAGGAAGTCGAAGATCCAGTTACAGAGGCCCAGGTCTTGAAGCTTGATGATGAGCTTGGATGAGATGATTGTGTTAAACGCTGAGCTGTAGTTGATGAACCGCAGCTTGTTGGTCCAGAGCAGAGTGAAGAGCCAGAGAAGTCACATCTGCTGTTGAATTTTGTGGCAGTAAAGGAAAATTGAAGTGGATCCAGGTCATCCCTGAGGCGGGAGTTGATTTGTGCCATAACCAACCTCTTGAAGCTCTTCATTACAGTTCATGCAATTGCTACCAGATGGTAGTCATTTGTTCTGGAGAAGTGGGAAGCACAAACAACGTGATATTTATTTGAACATCATTATTTTCCTGGTTGCCGTTACCAATCAGCTGTATAGTGTGGAACTGAAATGTGTCGAGCAGAGAGGGTCAGGCCAGCAGCTTTCCTTTTACATGTGACCACAAGAGAAAGGAGCAGCAGGCATTCATGCCACACTATTCAATCATGGCTGATCTGATCACAGACTTCAAATCCATTTCTAACTGATCCACCTAATTCCCTTATCATCAAATTAAAGGATACCTCACCCTGGAATATTCTTTAATGACTCAGCGCACACAGCACTTTGGAGGTAGAGAACTCCAAAGATTCACAAACTTTTGCTCATCTAAGGCATGTCTTTCAGTTTTCAAGTTCCCTCCACTCTCTAGAGAACTTGGAGTTGGAGAAATGTTGTGATATTAATGAACTACTTCATCTTGTTGGATTTGAACGGATCTCTGAGTTGTGAGTTTCCTATCATTATCATAAGATCACTTTTCCTCTTCACTCAAAATTAAAAAAGTTAAAACCTTCAGCACTTTTTTCCCTCCCACCCCCCTCCCTCCCCTCCAGCTTGACTCCCTAGTGACCATTCCCCATTTGGGAAAGAGTAGAGGGAACACACTGACACTTTTTGAACAGGTGATCCTACTGATTCCAACAGGATCAAGTGGCACGACAGCTACAAAGCAGAAACAGGACATTCAACTCATATCTGAGCCACTTTTCCCTCACAGTGTAATCTCCTTAGCTCATTTTATCATTTATTATTCCTCCCTCTCAAATACCTACTTCCTATTACAATCATTTATAGGAATGGATTGTGAATTTGGAGCCAATTCACAAGCAGGATTTGGACAGAGATGATGAGAATTCTTCAAAATCTTTCCTCAAACCACCAATCTGGAACAAACAGAACTATGGAGACACAAGAGAAACTGCAGATGCTGGAAATCTGGAGCAACACTGACAAAATGCTGGCAGAACTCAGCAGGTCAGGCAGCAGCTATGGAGGGAAATGAACAGTCAACATTTTGGGCCGAGACCCTTCATCAGGACTGGAAAGAATGATCACAGAAGCCAGAATAAAAGAGTGAGCCCCTCCCCCCCACCCCTTTATTCTGGCTTCTGCCCTCTTTCTTTCCAATACTGATGAAGGGTCTCAGCCCGAAACGTTGACTGATCATTTCCCTCCATAGATGCTGCCTGACCTGCTGAGTTCCTCCAGCATTTTGTGTGTGTTGCTACAAACAGAATTATTTCAATTAAAAGTAAAATTGTGATATATTTTTAATTTTGCAGATGGCTTCTGGGGAGAAATCCCTGGTACTCTTACAACAAAGACCACATCCTGAAAATAAATTCAAATTTATAGGACTAATACAGAGTTCATTAAATCTCAGGTTGGGAAATGCTTCTAATTAACTACCTTCTTCAATGACCAGAAATTGTCAAGTGTAAGAAAGAGGGTTGACCAGCATCAGAGTAGGTGAAAGACTCTCAAAAGTTGCAGGACATTTACTGTGCCATACTTTTTTATAAGTCTGTGTTTATTAACATTAATTTTTTCTGTGAAGGAGAGTAAGGTTTAATGTGATTAAAATCAGTATTTTTTTAATTGCTCTCTTTAGAAAATCCAGTATTTTCTATTTGATAATCAGATCTCTATTAATTTCACATGGAATAAAACTGGGATACCTAGTCAGGATTATTTAAATCCTAGTTTAATGTGTTAATTTTCTTGAAAATCCATTTGTCATTAGGGTGGATTTATTAGCCACTGAAACTCATCTCTGCAAATTGCACACAGACTCTGTAGGTTCATCAGTCTCTGTCTCTGGAGCTCCTTGTCTCTTGGGTGGAGATTTCTACCAAAATTATTTTATGCTGTAAAGTAATTGCCCTGCCCAATGGAAGTTGTAATTTGCCAGATTTATTATCTATTGAGGGCTAGAAGGGGTCATTAAAATATTCTTTCATTGTATGCTCGGGATCTTGCAATTGCTTGGTGTCAACATATTTTATGTTACGCAGAAGGGGCTTGATATAAGAATGTTGGCACACATCCAGCAGCCTGGAATTAGTTCATAGACTAATTAATAATCATAATACTGCTGCAAATTTCTCCACGGACTTGATGGAGAAATTAATAAATTTCTGAACGGTTATACTGTATTTGCAATCAACAACTGAAAATCAAAACAAAAACTGCAAATGCTAGAAATCTGAAAAGAAAACAAAAACTGTTGGAAATGCTTAACAGGTCAAGCGGCATCTGCGGACAGAGAAACAGAATAAATGCTTTGGGTTGAAGACCCTTCAACACAATTGGAATAGTTGAAAATGAGTTAGGTTTAAGTTGCAGCAAAGGTGATGTACAAATAGATAGGGTGATTTCTGATGGGGTATCTCTGACTAGGTGAACTTCCAGTTGCCTGTCACTTTAATTCTCCATGCCTTCCACTCTGACCACTTACACTGTTCTAAGGGACCCAAACATAAGCTTCAGGGACAACACCCCATCTTTCATCAGTTCTACTGCAAGGTTATCTGTCTGTAATATTAACTCAGCTGTTCTCTCCCCACAGAAACTATCTGATCTGTTTCCAACATTTGGGTTCAGTTGTCTGCAACAGCTTTGACCTATATTTCACAACTTGTACATCTCCTTTATTTCATCTCTCATTATCTGTCCTCATTAATCTACCAACCAGAACAATATCACCATGGAAACCTGGCCTCATCCTATTGCCTTATATTCCCTTTGTCCTATCAATCCCTCCCCTGTACTCTCTGAAATTTAAAACTAAAATTTGTTTCTCACTTTTCCAATTCTAGTGTACGGTCTATGACCTGAAATGTTAACTCTGTTTCTCTTTTCACAGATGCTGCCTGATTGCTGAATGTTTCCAGCATTTTCTGTTTTTGTTTCACACTGTATTTGTGTCCAGCCAACATACTTCAGGAAAGAGATGTTTGTCTTGCAATGGATTGCAACTCTGATTTGTCAGAAGGATTACCATTTTCACAGAGACAGAGAACAGAGAAAACTTTTCAAGTCAGTGGGCCTCTGCAAAGAACTGTCGGATCAGTCCTATCTCTTTTCCCATGGCCCTGTATTTTTTCCTTCATGTCTTCAGGCATTTGTGTTTTGCACAATACCATTCAATCTGTGCCCTTCATCCTTGCTGTCTCTGCATTCCAGATCACAACTCACTATGTGCTGCAAAGTTTCCATGTTATCTCTAGTTATCTTCTCTGATTTTCATCTTCATCTTTTGATTCCCAACCTTTCTGCAACTGGAAAGAGCTTCCCTTCTTCTCTTTGAAAACCATTTTGAGTTTTTGAACACATCTCTGAAATATCCTCCTAATTTTTCCACCCCTAAGCCAAAAAACCTTGCTACTCTGATCTCTCTGCAGAAGTCCCTCATCCGTGCTACCATTTTAGTAAACCTTTGTTGCACTTGATACAACGTCCTGATGTTCTTCCCAAAGATAAGTGCCTTAGATTGCATAGAATGAAGTGGAAATACATCCCCTGTTCCATGCATAAACACAAGAAATAATAGTGTTAGACATTGAATCATGTTTCTGAAGTTTAGTTCTATACACTGAGTGGATTCAAACTGTGGAAACTGACTGCATCCACACACACGTTTTGCCACAAAAACTAAAGATGATTGAAAAATATTGAAGCTCAGAATGACTTGGGAATCCCTGAATGTTTCTCTGTAGCTGTGCCCCCTCTGAAAACAGCACTGTTTTATCCATCTTTCCTTGTTATCGCAAGTTAACAGAAAATGCTTGGGCTTGCAGTCACACTCTGGGTCTTTGACTTGACAGTATAGGCAGTGGTGAGGAAAATTTAGACTGCTGATGACTAATGTCACCACAACTTCATCATCAATGATGCAAACTTTGGCCCAGAATTTCCACGTGAGAGTCAGCATGTGCATTATGACAAAGTTCCTGGGGTCTGGTGACTCACTTGTTTCAGGCATTGAGTAGATTCAAGGCTGAAATAGATGATTAGACTTGAGGGGAATCAGGGTAGAGTTGAAGCCAATGACCAGAACAACGATGATCTCATTGAATGGCAGAGCAGGCTCCATGAGACATTAGGCCTAAATTTCCAACTTCCTGTGTTCTTATGGTGGAGGAGTGAACGGGAGTGACCCAAGATGGATTAGAAAAAATATAGAACAGTACAGTACAGGAACAGACTTTTCGGCCCACAATGTCTCTGACAACTGTGATGCCAAGCTAATCTCATCTGCCTGACAGGTTGTTCATTTTAATGCTCGGAGTATTAAGGGTAAGGGTGACAAACTTAGAGCATGGATCAGTGCATAGAATTGTAATGTTATGGCCATTACAGATTCTTGGTTGATGGAGGGACAGGACTGGATACTTAATGTTCCAGGGTTTCAATGTTTTAGAAAAGATAGAGAGGGAGGTAAAAGAGGTGGGTGGGGAGGGGTGGGAGTTGCACTATTAATCAGGGAAAATATCACAGCTGCACTCAGAGGGGACATAGTGGAGGGCTCATCCACTGAGTCTATATGGGTAGGACTCAAAAATAAGAAAGGTGCAATCACTCTAATGGGATTACACTACAGACCCCCCAATAGTGGGGACATCGAGGAACAGATACACAGGCAGATTAGGGAAAGATGTAAAAGCAACAGTGTCATTGTTGTGGGTGACTTCCACTTCCCCAATATAGACGGGGATCTCCTTAGTGTAAGGGGTTTAGACGGGACAGTATTTGTTAGGTGCATCCAAGAGGGTTTCTTAAATCAGTTTGTAGATAGTCCAACTAGAGGGGGGACTATACCTGGAGTTGGGAAACGAGCCTGGCCAGGTGACTGACCTTTCTGTGGGAGAACATTCAGGGAGCAGTGATCACAGCTCCTTAATTTTTAAAGTAGCTACCTATGAGGATAAGTTTGGACCTTGTGGGAGAGTGTTAAATTGAGGGAGAGCAAATTACGGGAGCATTAGGCAGGATCTAGACAGAGTTAATTGGGAACAGCTGTTTTTGTGCAAGTCCACTTCTGACTTGTGGAGGGTGTTTAAAGACCAACTGCACAGAGTACAGGACAGGTATGTTCCAGTAAGAAGGAAGGACAAAGGTGTCAAGTAAGGGAACCCTGGATGATGAGATAGGTGGTGAATTTAGTCAAGAAAGAAAAGGAATATGTAAGGTTTAGGAAGTTAAAACCAAACAGAGCCCTTGAGGATTATAAAGGTAGAAAAGAACTCATGGAGGGAATTAGCAAGTCAAGGAGGAGCCATGAAAAGTCTTTGGCAAGTAGGATTAAAAAGAATTCCAAGGCATTCTATACATACATTAAGAGCAAGAGGATAACTTGGGAGAGGGTAGGATAACTCAAGGATGAAAGAGGGAACATATGCTTGGAGGGAACGGATGTGGCCTGGTCCTAATTGAGTACTTTGCATCAGTAAATCTCAGGTCAGTGGTAGGGAAGCTATCGGAGAGGATTCTTCAAGATAGGATTTATGAGCATTTGGAAAACCATGGTCTAATTAGGGACAGTCAGCATGGCTTTGTGTGGGCAAGTCATGACTTATTAACTTGAGTTTTTCAAGGAGGTAACAAAGGTGATCTATGAAGGAAGAGCTGTGGATGTTGTCTACATGGATTGTAGTAAGGCAGTGACAAGGTCCCTCATGGGAGGCTCATCCAGAAGATTAAAACGCCTGGGATCCACAGTGACTTGGCCTTATGGATTCAGAATTGACTTGCCCATAGAAGACAGAGGGCAGTGGTTGAAGAGACTTATTCTGGCTGGAGGTCTGTGAATAGTGGTGTTTCACAGTGATCCGTACTGTGACCTCTGTTGTTTGTGATCTGTATAAATGACTTGGATAAAAAGGTGGATGTGTGGGTTACTAAGATCACAGACAATACAAAAATCGGTGGTGTTGTGGATAGTGTAGAAGAATGCTAAAGGATACAGTAGGGTATAGATCAGTGGCAGATGGACTTTAATCTGGCCAAATGTGAGGTATTGCACTTTGGGAGATCAAATGTAAAGGGACAGTACACAGTTAATAATAAGATTGTTGTTGTACAGAGGGACCTTGAGATCCAATTCCACAGCTCCCCGAAAGTGGCTGCACATTCTCGAATTCAGTTCAAGAATCAGGAAGTTATGTTGCAGCTTTATAAGAGTCTGGTTAGGCCACATCTGGACTATTGCATTCAGTTCTAGTCATCCCATTGTAGGAATGATGTGGAGGTTTTGGAGAGGGCACAGAAGAGGTTTACTAGGATGCTGTGTGGATTGGAGAGCATGTGCTATGAGGAGAAATTGGACAAACTTGGGTTGTTTTCTCCGGAGCGGCGGTGGCTAGGAGACCTTGATAGAAATCTTGTAAGATTATGAGAGGCATAGATAGAGTAAACAGCTGGTATCTTTTTCCCCAAAGTAGAAATTTCTATACTAGAGGGCATGCATTTAACGTGAGAGACGGTTAAGTTCAAAGGAGCTGTGTGGGGCAAGTTGTTTTTAACCAGAAAGTGGTGAGTGCCTGGAATGCACTGCCAGGGGTAGTGGTGGAGGCAAATATGACAGAGGCATTTAAGAGGCTCTTCGATATGCACATGAATATGCAGAGAATGGAGGGATATGGACATTGTGTAGGCAAAAGGGATTAGTTTAGTTAGTTTGGCACAACATTGTGGGTCAAAGAGCCTGTTCCTGTGTGGTACTGTTCTATGTTCTGTTGTGCCTGTGATTAAGTCACTAGATAAACTGGAGAAACTGATGAATATGAACCTCTTTATTCATCACGACAAGCAGACATTCTCTGGAGCCCCTCTCGGTAGAGTCTCCCAAAGTCAAAATCCATCTAGTTTTTATATTACTAAGAACAATGCTAACAGTTGGTGATTCAATACAATTTCAATAACTACGATGACATTGTTTACTTCGGTACTTTGTGTCTGACAAATGGTTCCATTGAAGTACATGTTTACAGTGGGAGCACATTGTAACTGATAAAACACCTCCAAAGGTTCAAACACTTTTGTTGGGACAAACTAATTCACACAGATGGTCTATAAGCTTCTGAGGATAGAGAACCAGATGCCCAAGATTAATGTTGTGAGGGCTGACCCGCTGAGTACACAAATATCCCAGTTATTGATAGAGCGAATATGCCTATGACCATGTTTGATATGCTGAGTGACAAAATTTAGTCTGGTCAGGTAGCCCTCCCTGATCTCTGGAAAAAGGATACAAAATAAATATGCTGTAAGTACCTTGTTTCATATGGACCCATTAACATAGACCCATTGTCTTATGTTTGGCTGATGTGGGCACGAACATCTCATAGTCACATCACTTTACAAACCATATCATAAGCAGCCAGCCCCCTGCTGTGATCCAGCAGCCTGTGCTCTGCAGAGGCCTTTTAATTTCAAGATTGATAACTGCTTTTACTTTACATTTCAACAGGTTTATTCTTGAAGACTGGTTGGTTCTTGTTTGTATTAATACCAGTTACCCTTATTCCGTAACTACTAAAGGATGTCCCATACCTAACAGTTCCCTAATATTTCTATCCAGTCAGTAGGTTAATGAAGGCAGTTAAAGAATGAGAATATATTTAAAGGATGGTAAAAAGTTGCAAAATGCAGAGATGGATAACATGTCCAGCAGGGCTGGCTGTGGTAACTGAGAGAGTAAAACTGAGCAATCAGAGAAGGGTGATTTACACATCACTTGGTGAGCCAGATGACTAATCCTAACCCCAATGATCAGATAATAATCAAAGTTTTACTGTCGAATTGTTTGCTAGATCTTTGAGATTAAATTTGCCTTTTTAAATTTCCTTTACCCTCATTCATTTCTAACACAAATATCTGTCAACATATCTTGTTCCATCCCACCAGACCTTTGAGAGGAAATACCCAAACCCTCAGTGCTCCAGTTTCATGTTAATTGGGTACAACCTTTCCCTTTCTTATTAATCCTCTCTGAGAGCTCTGTGTTAATGACAAACTGGAATTAAAGTTAACATAAATGATGAAAAGCTCCACATAAGAATATAAAGTCCAGATGTAGATCTTTATGGACACAGTCCTTTCCCCAGGGAAAGGGAAACAAAAACTAGAGGGCATAAGTTTAAGGTGAGAGAGGAAAAACTTAAAAGGGACCTGAAGTGCAACTTCTTCATGTGGAGGGTTGTGTGTGTATGGTTGTGCATGTATGGGATGATCTGTCAGAGAAAGCAGTTGAGGCAGGTACAAAAATGACATTTAAAAGACATTTGGATAAGTACATGGATAGGAAAGGTTTGAGGAATATGGGCCAAACATGGGACTAGCTTAGGTGGGCACCTTGGTTGGCATGGACGAGTTGGACTGAAAGGCCTTTTTTCGTGCTGTATAAACTCTTTGACTCTCTGAATCTATCTTTAGAAAATGTAATGCACTGGCTGAAAATCATAAGTTTGAGCGAATTTCTATCTGTAAACCAATTACCATTTGGAACACACTGTGTCACTGATTATGATATTCTTCAGCACAGAAGAACTTAATTTGAATGTCACAGTTTCTCTGTTGTTGGTGTTTATGAGCTTCTCACAGAGTAAGATCAAACACATCCCAGAACAATACTTTCTTCCTGAATTATAACTGGGTTACTCAGTATTTCAGGCTGCAGCATTAAATAGAATTTCAATAAACCTTTTGTCATCATAAATAAAAAGAACCTTGCAGCAAGGCCAAGAAGTAGTTATGAATTTAATTAGTTCCCCATTCAATGTTGATCATGCAGCCTACATTCAGTGTTTGTCTCTGGAGTGGGACTTGAACCTGGAACTTCTGGGTCAGAAGTAAGAATGCTCCCATTAGATCCATGTCCAACACAAGCTGGCATAAGAAGCTGAGGTAACAAGCTGAAACCTGGAATTCTCTACCCTAAAGGTTGTCAATGCTGAAAATTTTCAAAACTGAGATTAATAATAGGTGTGGACATCTTATGACACAGAGCTCAGGCAGGTAAATTGAACCAAGATACAAACTAGCCAAGAACTCACCAAATGGTAGAGCAAGTCAAGCTGCTGAATGATGTACTCCTGGCCCTACAACCAGCTAATAACTTCCCCAGTTTATTGACTTCACGGCTGATTTTGGTAAGTGGAGCTGAAACAGTTCCAGAGCCTTTACAGGAATCATCCAATAAAGTCATTAAAATCAGTTTCACTTGAGTTAAGAGATCAACCAAAATGTATTGATTTTGCTTTCTATGTTAATCTGATTTTTTTCCCCATATACTCGCAACTCCTTACATTAAAAAGAAAACAAGCTTGTTTATACAACTTCCTTCACATTCTCAAGACGTCAAAAAAAAACCCTCAAACAAATTTTCTGTTGTAACATGTAAATGCAGCATTTTAAAAGCAGGAAGGTCCCAAAATGAGCAAGGCTAAATGTTGGTCAGGATACTTGGATAAATTACCCTGCTCTTGTTTAAAATTAAACCGTGAGATTTTTTAATATCTAACTGACAGGTGAATAACGCCTCAATTTAACATCTCATTCAAAAGACAACACTTCCAACAATGCCACATGCCACTGGTGTCATCCCAGGTACTGTGCATAAGTTTCCTGATCGGGACTTGAATTCACCTGCTTTAGACCTGCAACAAGTGTGTTAAAACAGCACACCCAGGATCTATTATGTTTAGCTGAACCTTCAGACTTTGGATTTCAGCAGCTACAACAACAACAACAACAACTGCCATTAGTGTTTTTGGTGGCTCAGACATACACTCAAGAGTTCCCAAGTATCCCTATTGCAAGACACACCCAAAAGGTGAGATACAGCAAAATTCAAACTCTGGAAATACTTTTTTTTTAAATACCACTGTGATTTCATCCCTACTGACAAAAGTTGCCAGATTCTGTGATCCCTCCAGATAAATTCCCTCCATGGATGCTGCCTGGCCTGCTGAGTCCCTCCAGCACTTTTTATGTATTGCTCCAGATTCCAGCATCCGCAGAATTTTTTGTGTCTCAGTTAACTTCTGCCATACTGTGGAAACTTTACTGTTACACAATAATGAGAAGAAATTTGCCTTTGGGCACCAAAGTGCATTACACTTAAGAATATCAACTGCCACATTTAATTCCATTAAGGTCAATGCATTGTCCATCTTACATTCATTATGTTTTATATAATTACTGTATTTTGATTATGCAAATAAATTGGTTACTGTCCAAAGTTTGTAATTGATACATGAGGCAAACCCATAAACTATAAACAGTAACGCTTGAATACAGAAATTAGTAGCTACCAAATATTTGAGAGAGAGAGAGACATCCTCTCTTCTGCCTCCCCACAGATTTGAGGTCCAATTTAAAAGCAAGCAACACTGCTCACTTTCTCAGGAGACAACACTCCTCAAGTTCGCTCAGAAGTTCCCAGAGTGCTAGTAGTTTTTCTAAATTTCCAAAGACTCCAGGTCAAATTCTGGGTGTTTCCAGCTTCATAGCTTCATCTTATTAGACATCAATTGCATTATATAAACTGGTTGAGAGTGATTGGTCATTTCCTGAATATATCAGGGGATATGGGAGTCAAGTTAGCTAGGTAGAATTCAAATTAGAATACAGATCAACCATGATCAAATTGAATGACAGAACAGGGTGAAGATGCTGGATCACCTAATTCTGATCCTCTGATCCAGTCTCTAGCAAAACTGCTTTATATCTGGGAGTAAGACACTGATGATGAGAGTTGGACATTAAATACCCCATTTCTTTCTTCCTGTGTTTGATTGGAGGAAGCACTTCATCCTCAGTTAATGCTTCTTCCTGAAAAATAAATTGTCAATGAGTGTTAGAGGTTTTGCATTTGTAAAATTTTATTCCTTGCTAATTCACTTCCTTGTTGGCATTAATGTAATGCTATACATTGCCTCTTAATTTCCAGATTTTACAAGGAACAAAATTTTTACAAATTCACATCATAAACATCATACACCTTTAAAATATTCCTTGAAAGAAATGTGGCATAATGAATAATTACAGTTCCATCCCAAGAGAGGAAGGTTTTCAAATATGTCCCTTTCCAACAAGCTATTGTACTGTGGAAATCTCCCTAGCCAGATCCTGTCGTCACCTGAACTTATCAGGCACGCCCTTTCAAGCAGTCTCCCTGTTTGGTCAGCTCGGATGTAGATCTTCACATTTATGATTTTTTTAAACAAAATAAACTTTATTCATCATAAAAAAACAAACCATATACAACAACAAAACAGTGCAAACCTTTACATTTGTGTACGGATCCATCACTAGTGTTACCTTTTTATATAAAATCACAGCACCAGTGCCACTCGAGTGGCTCCCTGGGGGGCTACCCCAATCCCGTATTTACAATATTTAAGGGGCTTTCTCACCTGACCGCACCCCTGCCTCTCCAGTGGCAGAAGAACCCTAAACTATAGTCCTTCCCCACTGAGAAAGAGATCTTCACATCATAGATAGACAGCTGGTATCTTTTTCCCAGGGTCAAAATGTCTAATATTAGAGGGCACGCATTTAAGGTGAGAGAGAGTAAGTTCAAGGAGATGTGTGGGGCAAGTTTTTTTATATAGAGAGTGTTAGGTGCCTGGATTGTGCTACCAGGGGTGGTAGTGGAGGCAGATATGATAGAAACATTTAAGAGGCTCTTAGTTAGGCACATGAATGTGCAGAGAATGGAGGAATATGGATATTGTGTAGGAGGAAGGGATTAGTTTAATTAGACATTTAATTACTGGTTTAATTAGTTCTGCACAATATCGTAGGCTGAAGGGACTATTCTTGAGCTGTACTGTTCGATGTTCCATGTGTTATTGTTTCATCCTCCCTCACTAGCATGAAGTTATAATTGTCAAAGCATTGTCTATCCAACCAGTGTTATCAGCGAACTCCACACATAGATACATGGAGCTACACAACACAGAAACTACTGAGTGAATTTTTACAAGGTCCTAAAATCAAACTTCTAATCAATTTTTCTGTCAACTCCTCCTATCAGCAACTAATGCAAATCCAAAGAGCAAAAGGGAATGCTTCATCTACATGAGTCAGCAAAATGTGAATTCCACCATTAGGAAAACATACAGAAACAATTTCGCAGACATTTTGATTCCAGTCCAAGCCCATGGAGAACTAGTGAATGAAGTAGAAAGATTTTGTTTACAGAATAGAATTTCAACTATAAATCAAGTGCAAAAACTGCACGGTCGCATTGTTCTATCAGGGTCGTGATTTGTTATTCATATTATCCATTTAAACATGAGCTAGAATGGGCTAGTTTGATGTTGCCCTGTTTCAAATGTCACTGGTTTAATGTGACAGCTAAACATTCAGAAAAAATGAGCTTGTAGACATGCACTAGTAGTGTGTACATGCATGACTCATTCTACTTCAGTTATTGGATGCAAAAAATAAGTATTTCAGATGTAATAACAACTGCCAGCAAAACAATAGAGATGGACATCATTAGAAAAAAACTGAAGAAACAAAGCCTTGTTTGTTTCTCGTTAAAAAAACTCTACCCTGCAGTTGAAGGTTGTATTTCTGACCACCAACTACAGCCAAAAGAAAGAAGGAACATACTTTTCACCACCTTAGGACAAGACAAACTACACCCAATTAGTCATTTGTTTCATCATGCAGAAAAATGGGACAACTAATTGTGATGTTCCATAAATTGAAATGAGATAAATCACTAATTAAGGAAATTTCCCTAGAAATCCATTCCCCACCTAAAGTTCTAATTGCACTCACAGTAAACACTCACAGTCACAGGGCAGTTAGCGCGACGCTATTACAGCGCCAGCAATCGGGGTTTGATTCCAGTCGCTGTCTGTAAGGAGTTTGCACGTTCTCCTGTGTCTGCGTGGGTTTCCTCCACGTGCTCCGGTTTCCTCCCACATTGCAAAGACATAAGGGTAGGTTAATTTGGGTTTAAAATAGGTGGCGCGGACTCATTGGGCCGGAAGGGCCTGTTACCACGCTGTAAAAAAATAATAATAAACTCAGTGCATTCTACTCTAACTCCAAAATCAATGAAGACAATTGACTGAATTTTGCAGTTAGAATATGGTCAGAAAGCTGTTATATGATGGGGTATGAATTTCTGGGCAATATGTTATGCTAGATCTAGCACTGGCTAGATCTTAAAAGAAGACCTGTCTGCCCTCTGCTATTTGTTGAATAGTATCATCCACCTGAGAGGGCAGACAGGTCTTCTTTTAAGATCTAGCCAGTGCTGTAACTACACTAGAACAACTTAGCTTGAGACCATGTTGGAACTTCCTGGATTTAGACCCAATTTTGATGAAGGAGCAGTGATATATGTTCTAGTCTTGGAGGGAAACATGCAAAAGTTTGTACTCTGCTGCAACTTCAGCCCTTGTTCTTCCTGATAGAAGAGATTGTGGATTTGGGAGCTATTGTTGGAGTAGGATTTTGCAGATGGGACACACAGCAGTCATGGTGAAGGGAATGAATGTTTCAAGTGCTTGATGGGGTACCAAACAGGTGAGCTGCCTTTCCTGGATGATGCTGAGCTACTTGTTGTTGGATCTGCATTCATCCAGGCAAGGAGAGATCATTCCATTCCACTCTTGGCTTGTGCCTTGCAGTTGGTGAAAAGGTGCTGGGCTGCTAGGACGTGAGCTACTTGCCATAGGGAGCCCAGCATCTGACCAGTTTCTATCCTGTTAGGTTTATGGTCAATAGTGATCCTCAGGAAGTTAAAGGTATGGGTGTCAGTGGTTCTAATGACACTGAATGTCAAGGATGGCTTTGTTAGATTCTCACTTATCAGAGATGGTCATTGCCTGACACTTGTGTAGTGTAAATGCCACTTATCAGCCTATGTCTGAATGTTGTTGCGATCTTGCTGCATGCAGGCATGAAGTACTTCATTTTCTGGAAGTGCAGTTGAAAATTGGCAAGTTATCAATACATATTCCCAATTCTAATCTATAAAGGAAGAAGGTCATTGATGAAGGAGGTGACAGCAGCTGAGCATAGGACACTGCTTGAGTAACTTGTGCAGTGACGCCCTGGGATTGACATAATTACAAAGGAGGAGGTGTTGCAGTTCATAAAGGTGGATCGATCCTCAGGTCTTGACCAGGTGTATCCTAGGATGTTATGGGAAGCAAGAATGGAAATTGCTGGGACTTTCATTTCCTTGTTAGCCACAGATGCAGTACTTGAAGACTGGAAGATGGCTAATGCTGTTCCTTTATTTGAAAAGAGCACCAGGGATAAGCCAGGGAACTACAGGCTGGTGAGCGTTATGTCAGTGGTGGGAAAGTTATTGGAAGGGATTCTGAGGGACAGGTTTATTTGCATTTGGAAATACAAGGACTGATGATCAGTATGACTTTATTTGCACAAATTCATGTCTCACAAATTTGATTGAGTTTTTGGAAGAGGTGACCAAGAGGATTAAATGTTGTCGACATGGACTTTGACAAGGTCCCACATTGTAGGCTGGTCCAGAAGTTTAGAACACATGGGATTCAAGGTGAGCTAGCCAATTGGATATAAAATTGGCTTGGTGGTAGTAGTCAGAGGGTGGTTGTGGAGGGTTGATTTTTAGATAGGAGGCCTATGGTCAGAGGTGTGCCGGGGGATTGGTGCTGTGTTCACTGTTGTTCCTCATATATATTAACAATTTGGGTGAGAAAGTTTACTCATTTGGGTGAGAATGATTACCAAGTTTACAGATGTCACCAAAATTGGTGATATAGTGGACTGTGAAGAAGGTTTTCTAAGGTTACAACAGGATCTAGATCAAGTGGAAAAGTGGGTAAAAGAATGACAGATCATAGTTAGCTTGGACAAATGTGAAATGATGCATTTTGGGAAGTTACACCAGGGAGGGCATATACAGGAAATGGGAGGGCCCTGGGGAGTGTTGTAGAACAGAGAGACCTGAAGGTTCAAATACATAGTTCCCTGAAAATGGGAATACAGGTAGACAGAGTGGTGAGGAGGGCATATGGCACACCTGCCTTCACTGGCTGAGGCACTGAGTATAAGAGTTGGAAGGTCATGTTACAGTTGTACAAAACGTTGGTTTGTCCACACTTGGTGTTGTGTGCAGTTCCAGTCACCACACTACAGGAAGGATGTAATTAAGCTAGAGGGGGGTACAGAAAAGATTCGTGAGGATGTTGCCTAGATTGGAGAGCTTAAGTTATCAGGAGAGATTGGACAGGAATAGTCTATTTTTCCTGGAGCGAAGGGGTTTGAGAGGTGACATGATGGTTTATAAAATTGTGAGAGGCATAGATAGGGTAGATAGCCAGTGTCTGTTTCAGAATCAGAATCAAAATCAGGTTTATTATCACTGCCATATGATGTGAAATTTGTTGTTTTGCAGCAGCAGTACAGTGCAAAGACATTAAAATCCATAAATTACAAAAATAAATAAATAGTGCAAAACATAAGGAATAATGAGACAGTGTAGATGGGTTCATGGACCGTTCAGAAATCTGATGGCAGAGAGGAAGAAGCTGTTCCCAAATCATTGAGTGCAGGTCTTCAGGCTCCCATACCTCCTGCCTGATGGTAGTACTGAGAAGAGGGCATGTCCCGGATGGTGAGGGTCCTTAATGATGGATGTCGGCTTCTTGAGGCACCGCCTCTTGAAGATGTCCTTGATGGCTGAGAGGGTTGTGTCTGTGTTGGAGCTGGGTGAGTCTATAATCCTCTGCAGCCCCTTGCAATCCTGCACATTGGAGCCTCCATACCAGGCTGTGATGCAACCAGTCAGAATGCTCTCCACCATACACCTATATAAATTTGTATGAGTCTTTGGTGACATACCAACTCTCCTCAAACTCCCAAAGAAGTAGAGCCACTGGGGTGCTGTCTTTGTGATTGCATCAATTTTTTGGGCCCAGGATAGATCCTCTGAGATTTTGACACCCAGGAAATTGAAGCTGCTCACCGGTTCCACCACTGACCCTTCAATGAGGGCTGGTGTGTTTTCTCCCAACTTCCCCTTCCTGAAGTCCACAATCAGTTCCTTTGTCTTGCTGACATTGAGTGCGAGGTCTATCAGCTGATCTATCTCACTCCTGTATGCCTCCTCATCGCCATCTAACGCCATCAACAATGGTGTCATCAACGAATTTATAGATGGCATTTGAGCTGTGGTTAGCCAGGAGTGTAGAGAGAGTAGAGCAGTGGACTAAACACACATCCTTGAGGTGCGCCTGCATTGATTATCAGTGAGAAGGAGATGTTATTATCAATCCGCATTGACTGTGGTATCCCAATAAGGAAGTCAAGGATCCAGTTGCAGAGGGAGGTACAGAAGCCCAGGTTTTGAAGCTTTGTTATTAGTACTGAGGGAACAATGATAAACAGTAGCCTGACATATGTTTTGCGGTTGTCTAGGTGCTCCAATGCAGAGGGGACAGCCAGTGAAATTATGTCCGTTGTAGTCCTGTTGTGATGATAGGTGAATTGCAGTTGCTCCAGGTCCTTGCTCAGGCAACCAACCTCTCGAAGTATTTCATCATGGTAGATGTGAGTGCTACTGGGCGATAGTCATTGAGGCAGCTCACCCTGCTCTTCTTGAGCAATTGCTGCCCTTCTGAAGCAGGTGGGAACGTCAGACCCATGGTAGGGGTGTCTAAAACCAGAGGGAGTAGGAGGTGATAGGGAGGAGGTTTAAAGGGAAGCTGAGGGGTAAATTTTTCACACAGAGTAGTTGGTATCTGGAGTGAGCTGCCAGAGGAAGTGGTGGAGGCAGGAACAGTAACAACATTGAAGAGGTATCTGGACGGGACCTGTTTCTATGCTGTACAACTCAATGACTCCATGAATCTAATTGTCCTTGAAAAACACAGCCATGTATCTGTTATGAGAAAAGGTTCTTTGAGGTCTCAAAGGTAGAGGACTCTGGACACAGTCTTTGGAGTTTTAAAATGATTTAGTCACAAAGACAAACACGGGAGCAGAATGAATGGGAACGGATGCACACTTGCACGCACGCACACAGGTGATCGCAAACCATGGAGGAAATCGCAACGGGTGAGGTGCGTGCACACGCACGCGCGCGCGCGCGCGCACACACACACACACACACACACACACACACACACACACACACACGGACGGCGAACTGGTTACAAATGATCAGGGAAAAACAATACGGTGCCTGAACCCACTGACTCTGGACAAGCATTGGCTCTACGCTACCGGGAATCTCCTCAGGACACTCCTAAACCCCTGTGGAAGTGCACACTCTTACCAATGGTCCCTCAGCATGGTTTCAATTCCTGCAGCAATCAAAAGAGAGAGAACTATGCACATGTGGCATTCTTTATAGTGCTGGGGAGCTGGGTGGAGCCAGTCTAGGTAATTCAACAGGTCCAATGGGTCGTGGCCAGGTACAAAAGGTGTGTAAAGAAACCAGTGGTCAAGAGTTTGTACTAATGGATGGGTGGAGCCATACCTTGATTGACAGTGGTGTCGCTTTCAACCAGTGCTCAATGGTGTCACGTGAGAGCCATGAACTTTCACACTACATTCCACCTCTCGAAACTTACATCAATAGCCAATCATGGGAATAGCTATAGCTAAGCTAAGAAATATGCATCAGTATGCAGTACTAATGGAAGACAGAAGTAGTTCTAATAATCTGCCAAGCACAGCACAAAATACAGATAACTATATACCGAACCCGGCAGGCGCAAAAAGTCTGCGTAAGCAGTTAATTTGGAGATCATCGAGAGGGATCGCTGTAAGTGGGAGAGCTTCACCGGCGTGTGCTGGGGTTTGGACACGAATCCAGCAGCCTGATTGGTTGGAGGTATTGGCGAATTTGTATGCGATGCGGAGGAAGGTGTTAGCAGGCGTCCCGATGCCGATCATCGCAGTGAGCAGGAGGAGAGAATGGAGTGGTGCCATTGTCCTGTGGGGGGTGGGGGGGGGGGCGTTGTTGGGGAACAAACTCATTCTCGGCGGGTCAGGTGTTGGGTATGAAGACAGGATAGGTTAGTTTGACCCGGAATCACGACCCAACGGGTGTCCCCAGGACCACGCACAATGACTTCTCCCTTCTGAGGAGGGCCCTGTGGCTGTCGGACCCACACTCTCTCTGAGTCTTCGGCCTTGGGGGGGGAGGGGAGGGTTCAGGGTTCCGTTAGTCAGGTGGTGGGGAGTGTGCCAGATGGCTGGATAATGGGGACCCCCCCTTGGCCGTTGGGCTGTGTATTGAGCTGGTCGACGGCCTGCTGCAGCATGCCCGACCACCCCTGCAGTGTGTGGGAAGGCGTCAGCGTGCATATTGTTTCCTTCAGCAGGCCGTTCATTCTTTCTATCAGGCCCGATGCCTGTGGATGGTAGGGGATATGGAACAGCCATGAGATCCCTGTCTCAGCCACCCAGTTCTGTACTTTAGCCCCTGCAAAGTGTGAGCCCTGATCGGATTGTACCTCCCATGGGACTCCATAGATGGAGGAGAGGTACTGCAGTCCTTTGATGGTGCTGTTCTGGTCGGCCCTCTCACAGGGCACCGCCAGCAGGACACCTGAGTATGTGTCCACCATCGTCAGGGCATATTGCTTTTTATTGTGGCGTGGGACCGGTCCGATATAGTCTATCTGCCACACGCGACCCACTCCTGTGCCGTGGCAAATGTGACCTGGTGGCCCCGCCAGCCAGCCCCGTGGTTTCTCTTGTTGGTAGATGGGGCAGCTTACGACAGTGGTGTTGCATTGGTCCACTGTGAGGGTGACCCCGAACTGCTCTGCCCAGCGCCGCATACCGTCAGCCCCTTAGGTGACCGCTCTTGCAGTGTGCCCATGCAGCTAAGGTGCTGAGGTCAGGTTCCTCCTGGGAGGCAGTGGTGCAGCATATCTGGGCAGCCTGGTCCACGGCAGCATTATGGATGGCCTCCTGGGTATTTTTGTGGGTATGGGCATCCACATGGTGGACTGAAATTTGTCTTTGGGCGGCCTGATCCCAGATAAAATGCCCGTGTCCTTGTCCCCAGAGGGGGCATCCATGAATTTCCCACCCTGTTTCATGCCACTGTATGAAACGGTGTGCCATCCACACAGCCATACCGTTGGCCACTGCCCAAGAGTCGGTATAGATGTGACTGGCCTGGTGGTGTTCTGTAAGGTGAGTGCTACTGCCGCCAGTTCAGCCAATTGGCTAGACTCACCACGCTCCCTCATTTGTCAAGATTTTCCCCATGGCGGGATAATGTGCCACTGCTTTCCAATACTGTTTCCCGTTTTTCCAACGGCTGGAGCCATCTGTGAACCAGGCGTGCAGTTTTTGTTCGGGGTCAAGGGAGTCGAAGGGTTGGCCCCAGGACACGGGGGAGGGCTAGATCTCAGGTATGTCCGGGGGTGGGTAGTGGGACTGGGGGAAGGACATGACCTGCTCGTGGAGACAGCTGACCCCTTCCGGACCGGGTTCAGCCCAGTCTGCGATGCACCATTTCCACTTCACTATCGAGGACCTCTGGGCTCAACCCTCTTTGTGTGTGGAGTCAGACAACTTGACCCAATGCATTATGGGCAGGTGGGGTGCGAAGGACCACGGGGTCGGTACTGGTTTGGTGCTCGGTTGCGAGGAGCGCCAGGTAGCAGGCAAGCAGCTGGTGCTCGAAGGGGCTGTAGCAGGTGGCGGCCTCAGGGAATGATTTGGTCCAGAAGCTGAGCGGGTCTCTGCACCCCTGGACCTTCTGCCAGAGGCTGCATTCGGCAACTGACTTGCTAGCGGAGACCTGTTACTCGAAGGGGACCCCTTCCTGGTGGGGGGCAAGGTGCAGGGCTTGCTCCACCGCTTGCTTGGCTGCCTTAAAGGCAGCCTACTGTTCAGGCCCCCAGGAGAAGGCGGCTTTCTTGTGGGAAACCTTATAGAGGGGTCTCAGCAGCATGGTAAGATGGGGTATGTGTTGCCGCCAATAGCCAAGGAGGCCCATGAAACTCTGGGTGTCAGTCTTGTTGGTGGGGACGGCAAAATTTAAAATCTTATTTTGTGCAGTTTCAGGAATGTCTCGTTTGCCTGCGTGTCACTGGATCCCAAGAAGCAATACATTCTGGGCTGGGCCTTGCACCTTTTCCGTATTAATGGCCCAGCCCCGCTCTCTGAGGGCGGAGATTGGCATATCAAGAGCCTCTGAGACAATAGCCTCTGAAGGCCCCTGTAAGAGTATGTCATCTACGTAATGGGTGACTGACACCCCTGGGGGAACTTGAATGGCTTGCAAGTCCCGGGAGATTGACCCATGGCATATTGTGGATCTATGAATGTAGCCTTGAGTAGACGTTGAAATGTGCATTGTCTCCCATCCCAGGTGAATGCGAATTGGTCCTGGGAGGTGTGATGGAGGGGGATGGAGAAGAATGCATTGACCAAATCCACAACAGTATACTATGGTTTGTCCAGACGCCCTGAAATATCCTCCACCGGAGTGACTATGTCAGGTACAGCGGCAGCGAGGGGAGAGGGGAGGCGGTAGACTTGTTCAGGTGTCTGTAGTCCACCGTCATGCGCCACATCTGTTCTTTCTGCGGATGGGCCAGACAGGGCTATTGAAGGGGGACGCTGCGGTTCGAATGACTCCCTCCCACAGCAGGGCTTGGACAGCCTCTGTCATGTCTTGGTGTCCCCCCAGCACCCTATACTGCCGACTGCAGACAACCTTGGAGGGAAGGGGAACAACAACCAGTTCCCACTTGGCCGCCCCGACTACCACTGTAGCCCGGGCGACTCCAAAAGTGAACTTGGCTCGGTTGGTGTGTAGGGACTGTCCCTTTAAAACACTAATCCTCAGTATGCATTCAGACGAGTCTGCGATTAAAACAGTTACAGTTCAAGGAGGTTGGTTCCCGATGGCCATGCGGACCCTGACTTCCCTCGCGAGCAAAAGGGAACCCCCCAACCCTCTATCTGCATCTGTGCCCCCTTCCACGCAATGGGATTCCCCGGGACGATGGTGTGCTGGGCACCCGTGTTGACAAGTGCCATCCACCCCTGCACATTCCCCTTTCCCCAGTGTACCGCTATGGGTATGTTTGGCCTCAGGTCCCCCAGACGTGGGAGGGTGATGGAGCAGGCGGACTGAGGACCCTGGCCTTCATCCTATGGGAGGGGATTGGAGGTCTGTCACCCCATTGGTGAGGGTTTCTGCTGGCGGAAATGGGACATGTCCTGTCACAGCAGGTCCCAGAGCTGAGCCCGGAGGGCAGGGAAGGCTGTTTCAGGTGGGGGAGGGGCGGAGGCAGTATCAGTGACTGTGGGGGCAGCCCATGTGGTCCGGCGGTTGGGGGCGCCTCCTGTGTCAGACTTGGACCCAGGGTGGTTGTGGGTCTTCCCCCAGCCGGGCTACCCCCGCAGAGCTCCTTCCATCGTGCCTGGAGAGCGAGGGCAGGACCCCATCTATGCTAGCGCGGTCCACCCCTGCACGCAACAGGTCCAGGTACAACTGTTTGCGCGTGAGACGAGAGGTGGTGTCCCCAGCCCTCGTCTCCACTCTACGGACTGGGGTGGGCGCCCCCCTGCTGCATGTACTCTAGCCCTTCCAGGACAGTGATGGCTTCCCATATGGTCTTCCCACTAGCCGGTCCCATGAAGGGCAGAACCACGGGCCTCAGGTCGGGGCAGGTGGTGGTGACCAGGTACCCCGCTAGCGCGCTGGGTGCTGTGGTATTCTCTAGCAGCTCAAGGTTGCCAGTCCCCGCATAAATGCCGGTCACTAGTGCTCATTTCCTGATGACCTTGGTGCCCTCACGAACTGTACTCCAGTGTGATCGCCCGTATAAGTCCCACTCGAGGAGGGTAGGGCACCGGGCCCTCACAGAGGCTACTACCCAATCCCACAGGGTGGCGGTGTCCCCAATCCCTTCCGGTGGAGCCCGCAGGGCGTTATTAATGCTCTGTTGATCCGACAAGCTCCCCAGGGTGCTCACTTCCTGGTGAGAGAGGCTCACGTTGGGGGTCTCCTCATCCCACAGTCGGAGCAGCCATGCGGCCAGCTGTTCGCCTGACCACTGGCAGTACCGATCCGCCAGCTGGGTAAGCTCCTTAACAGAGAAGTCCCGGGTCTCCGTGGTCTCAGAGGGACCGTGGGCACTTTCCCCTGCGGAGGTCTGATCCTGACTCCCTTCCCTTCTGTGGCGGACCTGGGACCGCGTGGAGACGGGTCGAGCCTGCAGGGGTTCGGGTGCGTAGGGGGGAAGGGCAGGTGTGATGGGGCTCGGGCTCTTCGGGTACCCCCTCCTCATCATTGTCCATCCAAATGTCCCGATCCCCCAGCCATGCATCCAACTTGTCGCCGTGCCGGACCAAGGCTCGGATTTTAACCGGGTCTGGCTGCCAGCCAGTCCTGCAGGCTGCCTGTGCCTGCTACATTTGAATCAGCCTGCAGGCAACCTCAGTACTGCTGGCATCGAGGTCATTGGCCCGGGTCTGGGCAGTCTGAACTGCCTCCTGCAGCGTACAACACCGCTGCTGGATCACCTCTATCTCTTTTTCCTTCTGGAGACATGTACTCTGCAACTGGCTAGTAATCCCAACCTGGCATCTCAGGAGGGACGCCAGGAGCCAAAAGACACCCCTTTGACTCCCTTTGGCTCTGGGGAACCCTGACTTCTGGAGGAGGGCCACCACGTGGTTCCCCAGTTCCACACCACGCGGATCTAACTGCTCAGCCCAGTCCACTGGCTTACCGTGGTCTGCCAGCATGCTGGCCAGGCTCCCAAATCCCTCACTCTCATCGGTCCACCCAGGAATCGTCTCCTCAGTGCCTGCTCTGGCCTTCTTTCCCCTGTTCTAGAACATCCTAAAACTCCAAAGGCTGTGTCCAGCCAAGACCTTTAAGACCCTGCTCGCAGCACCAAATGTTATGAGAAAAGGTTCTTTGAGGTCTCAAAGGTAGAGGGCTTTGGACACAGTCTTTGGAGTTTTAAAATGATTTAATCACAAAGACGAATGTGAGAATGGAATGAATGGGAATGGATGCACAGTCGCACACGGGTGATCGCGAAATGTGGGGGAAATTGCAATGGAGGTGAGGTACACACACACACACACACACACACACACACACACAGCGAACTAGTTACAAATGATCAGGGAAAAAGCAGTATGATGCCTGAACACCCCGACTCTAGACAAGCATTGGCTCTACGCTACCGGGAATCTACTCAGGACGCTCCTAAACACCTGTGGAAGTGCACACTCTTACCAATGGTTCTTTCGGCGTGGTTTCGATTCCTGCAGCAATCAAAAGAGAGAGAACCACGCACATGTGCCATTCTTTATAGTGCTGGAGAGCTGGGTGGAGCCAGTCCAGGTAATAATTGTACCTGGCCAATAGGTCATGGCCAGGTACAAAAGGTGTGTACAGAAACTAATGGTCAAGAGTGTGTACTTTTCTTTTCCTTTTTCAATCTTTTTATTGAATTTCAAATTAATTCAAATTGATATAAATAACATTAATAATTATACATATGATACAAGGAGATTGGGATAACAATAATAACAGTTAATATTTATACTCACAAGGAGTAAAATATGTAATCTAGACCTCCCGCACTCTTGCTAAGTGTACATGATGGAAAAAAAATTGAAAAGAAATTTAATTATATGAAGAGAAAACCCCAAATCAAAAAAAATGTAATAATAGACAAAATCAAACCAAAAACTTCAAAGCAAAAAAAACTGGACTGATGTTTCTTCGATTAAAAAAAACACATTATTATGTCGTCAGCTCCGCTCCTCTATATTCAAAGGTTATTGAAGGGTATTTGAAAAATGTCTGTTTATATCATATGGAAATATTGAATAAATAGATTCCAAACTTCCTCAATTTTAAGCAAAGGATCAACAGTACCACTCCTAATTTTTTCTAAGTTTAAACATGTTATAGTTTGAGAAAACCATTGAAATGTAGCAGGGGGTATAGGGTCCTTCCATTTAAATAGAATGGATCTCTTGGCCATGCAACAAAAATGGAACAAAAGCAATCATACGACAAGCAGAAGAGGATAAATGGCCAGAATCCATCATTGGTAACCCAAAAATTGCAGTAATAGGATGGGGTTTTAAGTCAATATTCAATACAGTTGAAATAATATTAAAAATGTCTTTCCAATATTTTTCCAAAAGAGGACAGGACCAAAACATATGCGTCCGGGAAGCCACCTCCGAATTACATCTGTGACATATAGGGTTTATATGGTGATAAAAACGGGCTAACTTGTCCTTTGACGTATGGGTCCTGTGGACAACCTTAAACTGTATCAAAGAGTGTCTAGCACACATTGAAGATGTATTAACTAATTGAAGAATTTTCTTCCATGTCTCTGCAGGTAAGAATATCTGGAGTTCTCCTTCCCATTCATTCTTAACTATATCAAGTGTCTCTAGACGTATTTTCATAATCAGATCATAAATTATTGCTATCAAGCCCTTCTGATAAGGATTAAAACCTAAAATTTTTCCCGTAATTTCAGTTTTATAGAGTATCAGAAAAGAAGATAAGGTAACTTTTAAAAAGTTTCTAATCTGTAAATATGGAAAAAAATGTGATCTAGGCAAATTGTATTTATTAGACAACTGTTCAAAAGACATAAAACAGTTATCAATGAATAAATCACAAAAGCATGTTACTCCCTTCATTTTCCATAAAGAAAAAATTAAGTCAATTCTAGATGGTTGAAAGAAAAAGTTAGATTGGATAGGACTTGATAAAATGAATTTATTCAATCCAAAAAATTTACGAAATTGAAACCATATTCGTATTGTATGTTTAACTATTAGGTTAATCATTTGTTTACTCAATTTCGTAAGTGCGAAAGGGACTGAGGCTCCTAAAATAGAAGCTAATGAAAATCCTTGCACTGATTCATACTCAAGATACACCCATCGAGGACATTGAATTACATCTAAATTTTGTGCCCAGAAAATTAAGTATCTAATGTTAATTACCCAAGAGTAAAATCTAAAGTTAGGCAAAGCCATCCTTTTTTAATTTTTGTAAATATTTCTTACTTAACCTTGGATTTTTATTCTGCCATATATATGAAAGAATTTTAGAATCAATAGAATCGAAGAAGGATTTCGAAATGAAAGTTGGAACCGCCTGAAATGAATACAAAAATTTTGGTAAAATATTCATCTTAACTGCGTTAATTCAGCCAATCAATGATAGATACAATAGGGACCATTTAGTAAACAATTGTTTAACATGATCAATTAAAGGTAAAAAGTTAACTTTGAATAAGTCCTTATGCTTCTTGGCAATTTTAACACCCAGATACGTAAAATCATCAGTCACTAATCTAAATGGTAATTGTCTATAAATTGGGACTTGCATATTTAATGGGAAAAGTTCACTCTTATTAAGATTTAATCTATGACCAGAGAAAACACTAAACTGAGCAAGCAATGATAATGCTGCAGGGATAGATTTCTCCGGGTTAGAGATATAGAGTAACAGGTCATCTGCATATAGTGATATCTTATGGATCCCCTCCCACGAGAAATACCAAATATGTTAGAGGAGTCCCAAAAGGCAATTGCCAAGGGTTCCAAGGCAAAATCAAATAATAAAGGACTTAAAGGGCAGCCCTGCCTAGTGCCTCAAAAATGCCTAAAAAGGGGGATCTCTGATTATTAGTAAGTATTGAAGCCATAGGTGTATGATAAATCATTTTAATCGCAAATATAAAATTTGGACTAAAATTAAATTTCTCAAGTGTGTTAATAAATATTCCCACTTTACTCTATCAAACACCTTCTCAGCATCTAGGGAGATAACACATTCTGGGATGTTGATGAAGGGGTATATACAATATTCATTAACCTCCTAATATTAAAATGCAAATAACGATTCTTAATAAATCCTGTCTGGTCATCAGAAATAATTTGTGGAAGTACCTTTTCCAGTCTCGAAGCCAATATTTTGGAAAAAAATTTGGAATCCTCATTCAGTAAAGAAATAGGTCTGTAAGATGCACATTCAGTAGGATCTTTATCCTTCTTCAGAATTAAAGAGATAGTTGCTTCATAAAAAGATTGTGGTAATTTACCTATTGATAGGGCATCTTTAAAAATTTTACCTAACCAGGGAGAGAGAAGATCAGAAAAGGATTTAAAAAATTCAACTGTATACCCATTGGGACCAGGTGTTTTACCCGAATTCATTAAAGAAATTGCTTTCTTTATTTCTTCCTCTGAAATGGGTGCATTTGATTTTTTATTTTTATTGGTCATTCATTAAGTGATAATTTCAGAGTCTTCAAATTCCTTAAAAATTCATGCATTAATGTAGGATCCTCAGGGAATTCTGATTGATATAAAGAAGTATAAAATTCTTGAAAAGATTTATTAATTTGATCATGGTCCACCGTGTAATTACCATCTCGTTTACGAACTTTAATAATCTGACATTTAGTTGAAACAGCTTTCAGTTGGTTGGCCAACAATTTACCAGATTTATCACCATGTATATAAAACTGACTCCTGGTTTTGAGTAATTGATTTTCAATTGGAGATGTTAATAATAAACTGTGTTGTAATTGAAGTTAAGTTCTCTTTTTATAGAGCTCCAAATTAGGAGCATCAGAGTATTTTTTATCAATTTCTTTGATCTTATCAGTCAATATATATAGTTGATTATTAGCTTGTTTCTTCAATCCAGCAGAGTATGAAATAATTTGACCACGGAGATAAGCTTTAAAGGTATCCCATAATATCCCACTGGAATTTTCTTCCATAAAATTAGTTGAAAAGAGAAAGGAAATCTGTTCTTTAATAAAATGAACAAAGTCTAAATCCTGCAATAGAGAAGAATTGAGTCACCATTGTCTGACACCAGAGGGTACGTCCGCCAATTTAATTGTTAGTTTCAATGGCGCATGGTCAGAAATGGCAATTGCATCATACTTACAGTCAATAACAGATGGAGCTAATCACGAGTCAATAAAGAAGTAATCAATCCTAGAGTAGTTG
This sequence comes from Pristis pectinata, assembly GCF_009764475.1. NCBI lineage: Eukaryota > Metazoa > Chordata > Chondrichthyes > Rhinopristiformes > Pristidae > Pristis > Pristis pectinata. Next base: position 46,355,647 of record NC_067412.1, read on the forward strand.
TGATTAAACATGAGAAGAGAATGAAAACTCTTTATCATATGTGTGTAGAAATCTCCAAACTTCTAAAATTCTGGAATAAACTAAGAAGGAATTAATAAAGACAATGGATTTGCGGATTTGTTTGGAAGTACATGATTTGACACAGAACTAGCCATCAAAGGGTTTAAACAGCAATTGAAATCTCCACCCATAATCAATGTATATTCATTTAAGTTAGGAAAAGATGAAAATAAATGTTTAAAAAACTCGGGATGATCAACATTAGGTGCATAAACATTAACCATAACCACTTTTTTATTGTGAAGTAAGCCAGTAATTAATAGAAATCTACCATTCGGGTTTGAAATTGTTTCTTGAACAAATGAAATTGAGGAGTCTATAAAAATAGAGATTCCTTTCACCTTTGCTTGTGAATTAGAATGAAACTGTTGATCCCTCCAAAATCTAAAAAAGCACTGATTATCCTCTCTCCTCACTGAGTCTCCAGCGCAAAAATAATCTGAACGTTCAATCTATGAAAAACTTTAAAGATCTTCTTGCGCTTAATTGGATTATTTAAACCGTTTGTATTCCATGAAACAAAATTAATCATCTTATCCATTTTAACAGACTAAAAACATATGGTATGTAAAGGGTTAACCTTATTGCATTGCAGAGGAGACTCCTAAACAGGAAGAGGAAAAAAAGTTCAAAGAGGAGCCGGATATGACGACAATTCAGGCATAATTGTAGTTTAGCAGTCCAGAGGGAAAAACAACTAACCTAAAAACAGCCCCACCCCCCACCCACAAAAGCCCAAAAACTAGCCAATAGACAGCCAGAATGCTACCCACTATGTAATTTAACCCCCACCTCTTTTGGTGGCAAATCTCCAAGTTAAAAGGAACGCCAAACACCACCATTAGTCAAAACAAAAGATTACAAGTACCCAAAGCAAAAATTTTGAAATGTAAACAGACTGCAAACAGAGTTCTATACAAACAAAAATACCAACAATCAACATTTAAAGAATACAATCTTACTATTATTTCAAAAGGAAAAAAACAGTCACTCAGTCAGATTCTTAATTATTACCAAAGCAAACCATTAAAAATATTAAAGTAAAATAATAAAAAGAAAAAAAAAAGAAATGTTAACTGGAGATATGATAAGTATCCATGTTCCAGAACCAAGCACAAAAGTGTTAACAGAGAGCAGGAAAAATATCTCCGAACTTAAAAATCTCTCAAGTCTGTAAGTTAATTATTACCTAATAGACCAAATAGATATAAAAATCAAAGATTAGCACATTTCTTAACCATCTGAAGTCAAAAGTTAATCTTGAAGGAACTCTTTGGCTTCCTCAAGGGAATTAAACCATCGGCGTGATTTGTCTGGGAGTACAATCCTCAAACGTGGAGACACTAATGCAGGTTGATAGTTCCCTTGATAGAGTCGTGACATAATCGATTTATAATGCAGTCTCTCTTTCATAACTTCTGGGCTGTAACCTTCAACCAGACGAAACTTCCAATCTTTATGTTGGATCATTCCTCGACAACGAGCGATTTGAATCAATTGCTCTTTGGTACTCACATAGTGAAATATCAGTATTACTGCCCGTGGTTTTTACTCTGCTGGGGGTTTTGGTCTTAATGCTCGATGAGCACGATCAAGTATGGGACATACAGAAAAAACTTCAGAGCCAAACACATCCATCAGAATTTTAGAAAAGAATTCAGTAGGATTACCAGCTTCAGCATCTTTGGGAAAGCCAATGACCCTCAAATTATTTCTCCGACTGCAGTTTTATAAATCAGTAATCCTCTGTCTTTGCTATTCCAGTCTCTGGATGGTCGCAGTTAAATCTTTTTCCAGTAAGCTCAGTCTACGATCTCTCTCTTTGCCAGCTTCATCCAGTTGAGCGATTAATTGCTGTTATCGAGCATTCTCCTGTATGAGTGTAGTTTGTCTGTCTTCAATCTCCTTTAACAACGTTTCCAAAGTAGCAAATCTCTGGTCAAGCTTTTTATCCAGTTTAGAAATAGCTTCCAAAGTAAGTTGAGGGTCTCCATTACCCTTACTATCAGCTGCAGCTTTAGCTCTGGTGTTCATTTCAGGCAATTAAAAATCAAATTCAGTCTTGTAAAAGTGTTATAAAAGTCTTATTAAAGGGTGGTGTACAAGAAATTAAAAGGTCAGTGGAGCAGAGCCAAGATACAACCTACTCCATCTAGCGCCACCAAAAGATCTGAAAAAAAGTATGTACTAATGGGTGGGTGGAGTCAGATCTTAATTGACAGTGGTGTCGCTTTCGACCAGTGCTCAATGCTGTCACGTGACAGCCATGACCTTTCACACTACATTATCCAAGTACGACTTGAACCATGGGAGATTTTCCTTTGATGCATATTGACTTCAGTTCAAAAGTGTGACTCCTGAATGTCACGCTTGGTCACCTCTCAGCTCACTTCTGAAACTCACCTCATTGGTTCTTATTTGGACTAAATCTGTGATGAGCTGGGTGGTCCAGACCTTCAGCCTTGGTGAGTAGGTGCCATTTGACAGCACTGACAATGACACCTTCCACCACTGAGAATAGCCTGATAGGGTGGTCATTAGATGGATTGGATTTATCCTGCTCTTTGTGGACAGAACATACACAGGCAGTTTTGCATATTGTTGGGTAGATGCTTGTGACAGTCCTGGATTTAGGATTTCTATCCATGTCTCAGGTAATAAGTAACCAACCTATTCACCTGACCTGCTTTCTTTGTGCATCTGTGAACATATTCTCCAAGGTCCTTCTCTTCTTCCATATCCTTTAATATCTTCCCATTTATTACACTTCCCTAAATACATTTCTTCACACTTGCAGAAAGAAAGGGATTAATTTCCATTGGCTCGAGAAACAAAGGACTGCAGATGCTGGAATCTAGATAAAAAACACTACAATACTGGGGAAATTCAGCAGGTCAGGCAGCATCCATGGAGAAAAACAGGCGGTTAATGTTTCGGGTCAGGACCCTTCTTCAGGACTACTTCTATTGGTTACTTTTCTATCCACTTGAAAGGAATTTGCCACTTGCCACTTTTCTGTCCAACTGACCTGACAAGCTCTACCTCCTGTCATCTAAAACTTTTCATTTCGCTGTCAACCACACTGATAATTCGTGTATCATTTGCAAACATTTTTTTCCCATGACACACTTGTTTAAATCATTAGTGAAGAAACAAGGCACTGGACACTGAACTTTGTAGAATCCCACTGGTGACAATCACAAATAACCACTACCTTTGCTTCTTGACACTGTGGTAAATTTAGATCCAATCTGCCCTACTCCCTTGGATCTCAGTAGCCTTTATTTTCTTGTCCAACCTCCCATGTCAAAAGTTTTACTGAAATTCATGTAGAATACATTAAATGTACTATTCTCTTGAACTTTTCTTGTTACGTCCTCAAAAAAATTAAACAAATTAACCAGACATTGCCCTCCTTTAATAAATGAAAACTTCATGTCCCAGATTAATCTGTGGTTTTCTGAATGAAGGTCCCTCAGATTTGATTCCAATAAGTTACCCACCACCAAAATTACACATATCAGTTTGGCTTATAATGATTCAGTTTCTCTCCTTTTTAAACAATGGAACAATACTGACAATCTTCCAAGCCTCCTCCACCATACCTGTATCCATAACTGATCGATAAATAATGGTCAGAACCTCTACAATGTCCTCTCTTGCTTCTTTTAGCACTGTGGGCTATATTCCACTGAACCTGGTAATATATCCATTTTCAATTAATGTAAACCCTTTAACACTTCCTCTTTTACTTATGCTTGTCTAATGCATTATTTCACAATGTTGCTGCATAACTACAGCATTGGTATCATCCTCTTCTTTTATAAAGACAGTTGTAAAACAATTGTAAAGGACCGTACCCACAACCCCTGCCTCCACATGAAGGTTATTTTTTTGGTCCCTGATAAGCCATACATTTCCCTTATTTATTCTCTTGCTCTTTATAAACTTATCAAATATCTTTGGATTCTCTTTGATTTTAATGTCTGTTCCACATCTTTTTTTCCTTTCCTGTTTTCCATTATAATTTCACCCTTGGGTTTTCTATTCATCTCCTGGCTTCCTGCAGTGTTAAACTTTTGGTGTCTGACATAGGTTTTCCTTTTTTTTCCCTTCCTGCATCTTCCCATGTATATTTGGCAGACCCATACTATTACCTTTGTGGAAACATGTTTACCTTGACCCCTTGAATCTTTTTTTTGAATGCCTCCCATTACTTGGAGACTGATTTACATTCAACTCACTTCTGCTAAAGCATTCCTAGTAACAAAGGCTTTACTCTAATTTAGAACCTGTACTTGTATCTTTTTTCCTTTTCCATAATGATACTAAATCAAATGAATGAGTATGACATCCACAAAACTGCTCTCCCACTGATCCACCTGTTCTGCCTCTTTCCCAAACACTAAACCTACACTGTCCCTCACCACCAGCCATCCCCTAACCCACCCCTGCCACTGTCTTTGTGGGCTTGACTGATTCTGGCTAAACAAGGTTATCCGGAATGCAATCTGGCCCCCTGTGCCTGCAACACTGACCATACCCCAGGTAATGTTAGGGTAATAAACCTCCCACCATAGTGATGGAGGCAAATGTTCCCTTGGGGAGTGCAACCAGACCCAGGACCATGGCAGCATGGGTGGCCCATTTCTACAGGAAGACATTGGTTAGAAATTAGCCTGTAAATCTTTTCTTTGGCATCCTTCAGATTACTGGAGGTCCACACCACACTCCCGGCAGAGTGATCCTTTAATCATCCCATCTGGCCTCAGCTGATGATCCTCCAAACATATCATCTCTCTTCTCACAGCTGGCATATTATTCTCTAACACAGCTGACCCCATCTCTTTTCTGTCCTTCTCTCTATCTCTTCTGAAATCCCTGTAACCAGGTATACCAAACTGCCATTCCTGTCCTCCTTTAAGCCATATTACATTCATTGATAAAAGACTATACTGCTCTGTGTCTCTCTGTGCCTTGTGTTTAGATTATTACCTTTTTATCTATTTTCTAGCCTTTATTTGTTCTGCCTTCCAACTTCTTAGTACTAACTTTCTACCAGCTATTTCCAATTTGCTTTTTCTGAGACTATGCTTCACTTTCTGTCCTCCTGACCTTTCTCTTCCCTCCCTGTCTACCTGAGCCAGCCATGGTCCTACAGTCTTGGTCTGGTTCCACTCTCCTGCAGAATGCTTTCCTCCAGCAGTATTCTGAACTGTGAGGTGGCCACCTGCTCAAAAGGCAGTCACCCAGTCCCTTTACGCTTCAACTCTCTTGACCCTCAGCTTAAATAAAAGCTGTGTGAGATAGTAACTCAGAGACACAAGGGAGTTCAGAAGCTGGGAATCTGGAGCAACACAGAAAAAGCTTGAGGAACTCAGTGGGTCAGGCAGCATCTATGGTGGGAAATGGATAGTCGACACTTTGGGTCAAGACCCATCATCAGGACTGGAAAGAAAGAGGGAAGATGGACACTATAAAAAGGTGGAGGAAAGGGACGGAGCAAGAGCTGGCAGGTGATAGGTGGATCCAGGTGAGATAGTAACTCCTTCCCTTTGATATAAGCATATGCAAAAGAACACCAAAGGGCTAACTTTATCAATTCAAACTGCTACTGACTCATTAATTGTTTAATTTTGCAATTAATAATAAGTAATTTTTTATGCTTCTCATATTATTCTCATATTTTCTTACAGCATACATGGAGATGTTTCAGCCCAATGTATATGCCACTTCTGGTAACAATCCAATTGATGCTGTTCTCCCATTTATTTCCCTGTAACATACACACCTGAAAACTTTCCACTTACTCATTTACCACCCATCTGAGCTAACTTACAGGGATAATTTACAGCAGCAGATTAACATTTACTGACCTACCAATACACCTTTGTGAAAAAAAACGGAGGCTTTGTGGGCTCCGCTTTGGAGGACTTCGGAGCAGATAAGTTTTTCTTTTTATTAAGTTTTAAGTATAAGGCTTAGTTTTTAATAGGGTTATAATTTACTCGGGTTAGTAATTTTTTTTATAAGTGTTTTAAAAACTTTTAGTGGTCGAGTGGGGGCTGGCAGGCTGCGCAGGCGCGGCGCGGGCCGTTGAAAAAGGGGGAGAGAAAAAAAGAAAAAAAAAACCTGATGCTTCATGGGCTTCGCTTCAGAGGACTTCGGAGCAGATAAATTTTTCTTTTTATTAAGTTTTAAGTATAAGGCTTAATTTTTAATAGGGTTATAATTTACTGGGTTTAGTATTTTTATAAGTGTTTTAAAAGTTTTTAGTGGTCGAGTGGGGGCTGGACTGCGCAGGCGCGGCATGGGCAGTTTAAAAAGCGGGCAGCAGAGTGAGTGGGAGCACAGTGTTCTGGGCTTTGGCTCAAGGGGCTTCAGTGTAAAGGGGTAAGGCAGGTGAGTAGCTGGTAGGTAGGCAAAGGTAAGGTTACCTGTTATCTGTGATAAATATTTAAGTAGAAAAACTAGATAAAAACAAGGTATTAGTTCAGATGGAGGACATGGTGGTGTGCTTTAACTGCTTGATGTGGGAACTTGTGGACCGCAGCAAGGTCCACGATGGCCACATCTGCAGTAAGTGCTTGAGGCTGGAGGAACTTCGGCTCAAAATCGATGAGCTGGAGTTGCAGCTTCAAACACTGCGCAGCATCAGGAAGGGGGAGAGTCTTGTAGATTCTGTTCATCAGGAGACGGTCACCCCCCTTAGAGCAGGTACTACTAGAGTCCAGGAAGTAGATAGAATGGTGACTGACAGGGGAGGGAAAAGGAAAAAGAAAACGAACAGTCAGACAGAGCAGGGAACCCCGGAGGCTGTTCCCCTGAATAACAGGTTTTCCACTTTGGAGACTGTTGAGGGAGATGACCTGGCGGGGCCTAGCAGCAGTAGCCAGCTCTGTTGCACTGGGACGGGTCTTGCTGCTCAGAAAGGAAGGGAGAAGAGGAAGGCGGTAGTGATAGTGGACTCGATAGTCAGGGAAACAGATAGGAGGTTCTGTGGCAGTGAGCATGAATCCCAGATGGTATGTTGCCTCCCAGGTGCCAAGGTCCAGGATGTCACTGATCGGGTCCACAGGATTCTAGAGCGGGAGGGAGAACAGACAGAAGTCGTGGTTCATGTTGGTACCAATGACGTGGGTGGGAAGTGGGATGAGGTCCTGAAAAGGGAGTTTAGCGAGCTAGGCAGAAGGCTGAAGGACAGGACCTCGAGGGTAGCGATCTCTGGATTGCTGCCAGTGCCATGCGATAGTGAAGGTAGGAATAGGAGGAGATGGCAGATAAATGCGTGGCTGAGAAGTTGGTGCAGGAGGGAAGGTTTTAGATTTTTGGATCATTGTGATCTCTTCTGGGGAAGGTGGGACCTCTACAGAGAGGACGGGTTACACCCAAACTTGAGGGGGGCCAATATCCTTGCGGCCAGGTTTGCTCGGGTGGTTCAGGAGGGTTTAAACTAGATTGCGAGGGGGAAGGGAACCAAAGGAGTAGGTCAGAGGAAGAAGGGAGGGAAGAAGGAAGAAAAAGTCAGATCTAACAGACAGAGAGGCTTTGAGGAAGGAGAAGCAGAGTACAGGCTACAAAAGTAGTAAGGTGGATGGGCTAAAGTGCATTTACTTGAATGCGAGAAGCATCAGGAATAAGGGAGATGAACTGAGAGCTTGGATAAGCACATAGGACTATGATATTTTGGCTATTACAGAGACATGGCTGACATCGGGACAGGAATGGATATTGAATATTCCTGGTTTTCAGTGTTTTAAAAGGGATAGGGAGTGGGGGAGAAGAGGAGGAGGGGTGGCGATACTGGTCAGGGACACAGTTACAGCTGCAGAAAGGGTAGATAATGTAGAAGGATCCTCTCCAGAGTCAATATGGGTGGAAGTTAGGAATAAGAAAGGGGCAGTTACCCTTCTGGGAGTATTCTATAGGCTCCCCGGTAGCAGTAGGGATACTGAGGAGCAGATTGGGAGGCAGTTTTTGGAGAGATGCGAAAATAACAGGGTTATTATAATGGGAGTTCAACTATCCAAATATTGATTGGCACCTGCTTAGTGCCAAGGGTCGCAGTTTGTTAAGTGTGTCCAGGATGGATTCCTGATGCAGTATGTTGACAGGCCGACTAGAGGGAATACCATATTAGATCTAGTTTTAGTTTATGAACTGGCTCAGGTGACAGATCTATCGGTGGGTGAGCATTTGGAGGACAGTGACCATTGCTCCATAACCTTTAGAATTGTCATGGACAGGGATAGGAGCAAAGAGGACAGGAAGATTTTTAAATGGGGGAAGGCGAATTATGAGGCTATAAGGCGAGAACTTGGGAAGGTAAATTGGGGTGACATTTTTGAAGGGAAATGTACTATGGAGATGTGGTTGATGTTCAGGGAGCTTTTGCAGGATGTTAGGGATAAATTTGTCCCGGTGAGGCAGAGAAGGAATGGTAGGGTGAAGGAACCGTGGGTGACGAGGGAGGTGGAACAACTATTTAGGAAGAAGAGGGTAGCATACATAAGGTGTAAGCAGCAAGGATCGGACAGGGCTCATGAGGAATATACAGTAGCAAGGAAGGAGCTTAAGAAAGGGCTGAGGAGAGCAAGAAGGGGACATGAAAAGGCTTTGGCGAGTAGGGCTAAGGAGAATCCCAAGGCTTTTTTCTCGTACGTGAAGAGCAGAAGGATGGCTAAAGGTAGGTCCGATTAAAGACACAGGTGGGAGGATGTGCCTGGAAGCTGTGGAAGTGGGTGAGGTTCTCAATGAATATTTCTCTTCAGTATTTACTAAGGAGAGGGGTCTTGATGATGCTGAGAACAGTGTAGGTGAGGGTAATGTTCTGGAGTATGTAGATATTAAGAGAGAGGATGTGATGGAGTTGTTAGAAAATATTAGGACAGATAAGTCCCCGGGGCCTGACGGAATATTCCCCGGGCTGCTTCGTGAGGCAAGGGAGGAGATTGCTTAACCGTTGGTTAGGATCTTTGAGTCCTCTTTGTCAACGGGGATGGTACCGGAGGATTGGAGGGTCGCAAATGTTGTCCCCTTATTCAAAAAAGGTAGTAGGGATAGTCCAGGGAATTACAGACCAGTGAGCCTTACGTCTGTGGCGGGTAAGCTGTTGGAAAGAATTCTAAGAGATAGGATCTATAAGCACTTGGAGAAATATGGACTGATTAGGGACAGCCAGCATGGTTTTGTGAAGGGAAGATCTTGCCTCACAAGCCTGATAGGATTCTTTGAGGAGGTGACCAGGAAGATTGATAAGGGTAGTGCAGTGGATGTTGTCTACGTGGATTTTAGTAAGGCGTTTTACAAGGTTCCACATGGTAGGCTTCTTCAGAAAGTCAGAGGCCAAAGAATCCGGGGAAGCTTGGCCGTGTGGATTCAAAATTGGCTAGCCTGTAGAAAGCAGAGGGTTGTGGTGGAGGGAGTGCATTCAGATTGGAGGGCTGTGACTAGTGGTGTCCCGCAGGGATCGGTTCTGGGACCTCTGCTTTTTGTGATATTTATTAACGACTTAGATGAGGGGGTGGAAGGCTGGGTTAGCAAGTTTGCAGATGACACAAAGATCGGTGGTGTTGTGGATAGTGTGGAGGGCTGTAGAAGCTTGCAGAGGGATATTGATAGGATGCAGAGCTGGGCTGACAAGTGGCAGATGGAATTCAATCCAGAGAAGTGTGAGGTGGTACACTTTGGAAGGACAAACTCCAAGGCAGAGTACAAGGTAAATGGCAGGATTCTGGACAGTGTAGAGGAGCAGAGGGATCTGGGGGTTCATATCCACAGATCACTGAAAGTTGCCTCGCAGGTGGATAGGGTAGTTAAGAAAGCTTATGGGATGTTAGCTTTCATAAGTTGTGGGATCGAGTTTTAGAGCCGCGAAGTGATGATGCTGCTTTACAAAACTCTGGTTACGCCACACTTGGAGTACTGTGTCCAGTTCTGGTCGCCTCATTATAGGAAGGATGTGGAGGCGTTGGAAAGGGTGCAGAGGAGATTTACCAGGATGCATGGCTTTAAGGTATTGGGTGGGAAGTTCAAGGGTGATGTCAGAGGGAGGTTTTTCACCCAGAGAGTGGTTGGTGCATGAAATGCGCTGCCTGGGGTGGTGGTGGAGGCTGATACATTGGACAAGTTCAAGAGATTGTTAGATAAGCATATGGAGGAATTTAAGTTAGAGGGATATGTGGGAGGAAGGGGTTAGATCGTCATAGGCGTGGTTTAAAGGGTGGCACAACATGGTGGGCCAAAGGGCCTGTATTGTGCCGTATTGTTCTATGGTTCTATGGTTATGCCGGAGGAAACCCATGCCATCACAAGGGGAACGCACAAACTCCACACAGACAACACACAAGGCCAGAATCTTGCTGTGGCAGCACTACTTTAACTTCTAAAAAGAAATATCATTCCACATTACTTGTATAGTTCAATGCCAAATTTCTTACCAAGAACTGTTTTTGTCAATTATTGTCTCTAATGAGGTTGTCTCTAATTTCGTAGACAAATACAATTTCATTTGGATTATGCAACATTCCATCACAAAATCAGCTCTTGTCTTGTATTCTTTCTGTTTAGCATTTCTTCACTCCCTGTCCCAGTGAGTTAGCAATTGCTGCTGATTACAAATCTGTATCCTGAGCTAAAAACTGTGGTGGAGCTTTCCGGCAACACTGCAAATTACCAGCAATTAGGACAAACTATCAATTCAGTTTTAAATGATAAACTGAATTACATTTGGTTTTGGCAAACAAAGAGTATGTGCAGATGTTTACAAATGATAATTTTACTGACATTTATCTTATTGAGACAATAGGGTACAAAAGCATTTCATGTCTCCTAACCTGGGTAGATAATGTGTGCCCTGTCTGCCAAAGCCCCACAGGCAAGTGCTTACAAAGCAGAGAGTCATAAGTTACAGCTCAGAAACAGGCCCTTCAGCCCACCACATCCATCCCAACTTTTTTACCATCTAAACTAATCTCATTTGTCCTCATTGGGTCTGTGTCCTTCCATGCCTTACCTATTTAAATGTCTGTCTGAATATCTCTTAAATGTAGTGACTGTATCTGACTTCACCACTTCCTCTGGCCATGAGTTCCAGATATCAACCATTCTTTGTGTAAAGAAATTTTCTCTTCAAATCCCCTTAAAGCTCCTTCCTCTCACCTTAAACCTCTTATGTTTGATACCCCTACAATGGGATAAAAGATTCTGACTGTCTACTCTATCTATGTCTCATAATTTTACGTATCTCTATCAGGTCGCCCCTTAGCCTCCTTCACTCCAGGGAAAACAAGCCCAGCCTGGTCAGTCTCTCCTCATAACTAAAGTCCTCCAATCCAGGCAACATCCTGGTGAACCTCCTCTGCACCCTCTCAAGTGTGGAGACCAGAAATATACATAATACTCCAAGTGTGTCTAACCAGTGTAAAATTGCAACATAAAGTCCCAAGCAGTGGGAGATATCACTACATTTCTGCCAATATATGCTCAAGTCCCTTGAGCCTTTCATCAACTAAAACAGTGGTCATCCTTAGATGTACACCATAATCCTGTGCACTTTTAAGTAAGTCTCAGTGCTGGTAGGTTTTGGCGAGACAGGTTGGTTTATTTAGAATGAAGAAATATTAAACAAAGTGTCACAAACCAGCAACAAAAGAAACACACTGAGCATGATTCAGTGTTAAAAACTATTTTATTAATCACTACTTATGGTAATACGTAAAATAAAAGTAAAAAAAAATGTTAGTATGTTAGAATTCAAGAATGTTAAACCTCGAACGTTAACCCCAAACTAAACTCTTCGTGTGTGTGTGTGACAAAGTCCAAAACTCCCAGTTCCGGAATGGTTCTTAAAGTTCAGTTCCGCAAGCCATAAGGTGAAACATGAGCAAGGGCTTCTTCAACAACCACCGTTGTCTGAAGATAAGATGTAGATGTAGAAAAACATAGAGAGAGTACATACGAAATCCAGATGTTCCACGATGGAACCCAAACGACACTTCAGTGTTTACTCGGTAGTGACTTCCTCACCCCGAAAAGCATCCGAACCGTGGTCGTCCACACACAAATACCTGTTTCCTTCTACAGGTCAGCAACAAAGTGAACTCCACCGGATTACTTCCAACTTCCATACATGGATTTCAGTGGCAAACACAGTTATTGTTTCTCATCCATCGATAGAGAAAACAAGCAGGCTGGTGTCTCTCTCCCTTCTCTCTCTCTCCTTCTTCTTCTTCTGACTTCTTCAACAACGTCATTACGTCCTTTATCTTCTATTGACATAAGCACGCCCCACACACACATACACACACACTCTCTATCTTAAAGGGACTTTCACTGAGTCCGTAACACAAAGAAGTTACTGAAAAAAAACCTCAATAATATAACAAAATAAACAAATGCTCTGGGGGGTATTTTCACCCTTGTGGGTGGGTGGTGAAGGTTGCTTGGAAATGGGCAGATTAAGGGTGTAGGGCTTATCATTACATTAAAAACTAGATGTGAATCGTTTGACTTCTGGATTTAACCTGAGCTCATCACATGATGATTAAGAATGCCATCAAGAGAAGGACAGTTTGGTAATCTAAAGAGGTTATTACTTTATAAAAAGCAATCTGAACCATAGATTTAAAACTTATCTCAGATTGACCATAGATTTAAAACTCAACACAGGATTTCTGAGTTGCCTGGAACTTGCCAATAAAACTATGGGGGGAAAATGTGCCATTGAACAACATCTGAAGAGTTGACAAGGAAATCGGCCAACAAGTCCAGCAGTCACACAGCTGCTGCCTTGACAACTCTGTGGAAGGCTTTCTCCCTAATTGTCCTTGAGAAGGTGGTGATGAACTACCTTCTTGAACAAGTCATAAAACAAAACACTGGTCCTGAGGCAACACTGAGGAAGTTTATGGAGGATTTTGATAACTTTGAGAACGCTATTGTTCATTTTCAACACTTATTCTGTCCACTTTTGTCAGTGAAGCCTGTGGCTCTCCATAGCTATTTCACCGTGAGTGCTGCCCATATAACAATACTGTGTCACACCACAGGATACCCAGCCACTGACCTGGTGCTGGAGCTCCAACATGAATGTGGCTGGTTCAATTACGTTCAATCAGAGCTCAAGTGCTTACTTTGCAGGTGTCAGTTTCAACATCTGTAGGCATGCTTAAGCAATAATAATCAGCAATTAGCACAAACATTGTGTGCTAAATCCAGACTTTTAAACTTGAGTTCCTATTGACAGAGCACCCAGACAGCATTTTCACCCTTTGGCTGAAACAACCCCACTCACTTTTCACTTTAGTGTTTGACACCTCAATTCACTCCATGGACTCAGGAACATCTTCCCAGTCAATAGTATTTCACTGATATTAACAACAGGTTTCAAATTCTCATTTAGCTGCTCATTGATGAACAAGTGTCTTCTTTCATTGAAATCGGTGCCACCACAGCTAATGCCTCAACATGATAGCACACTTCAACTTGCTTCATTTAATTTATGAAGATAAATAAAACTCCAGTGAATTTTAATAACTTTTCTCTAACAGTGGCAAAAATTAAACATCATAAAATTTAGATGAATAAGCAGATCTCCAGTTCAGTCTGGGCTTCAAGCAAATTTTTACACAGTACATATTGTAAGGATTATTTTTCCCAAAAATTGATTCTTGCTTAATAACTTTTTTATTGCAAATTGAGGAGACAATGATTTATTGTGCTTCATTCTGTTAGTAGTAAACAGACAAAAATACTTACTGGAACTATTGAGATTATCCTAGAACCTAATATAATACAGTATTTTAATAAAATAGTTTGCTCTATAAAAGAGATGTGGGCATTAAATGTGCATTTATATTGTTTGTCATCTGAAAACAGCTGCTGCATTGATTTAAAATTGAGCAGCTTGGTTATCATTGCATCTGTTACTAAGATAGAAACCTCATTCTCCTCTGTACTGCTGTGTAAACACATGCTTTAATCCAGAAGCTGGGAGACTTACCTAATGACTTGTTTATTGAAATTACAATCAACAAACTGCCAAGCATGTGGAAGATATTATTTGCATCTTCCTTGGTCAGTTTTGTTTTAGTTAAACATTCTGGGTACTTTCATCACTTTTGACCATTGCATTCATTCAGCATATCCATCCTTGTGACACTTTTTCCCGCAGCAATTTTAAAGCAGGCTTAAGCTGATTGGGTGGTTTTTGGTCAATGGTTAAACAGCTTACTCCTACATTCCATTTTCAATATTCTTATAACTAATAAACAACTGTAGAATCCTGTTGGCATGCAAGGAGGCGGTTTGGTCCATTGTGGCTGTGTTGACTTCCATGATCAGTTTTCCTCTTCCCAATTACACCTTCTCCCCTCCCCCACCTGACTCCATCTGCCTGTCATCATTCACCCCTCTTCAGTCCCCTATCAAATACTGGTCCCAGTCGCACTCCTCCCCTTCTCCTCTTTATATCGGCATCTACTCTCTCCACTCTCAGTCCTGATGCAGAGTTTCAACCCAAAGCAGCAACAATTCCTTTCCTCTCACAGATGCTGCTTGACCCACTGAGATCCTCCAGCAAATTGTTTGTTGATTCAGATTCCAGCATCTGCAGTCTCTTGTGTCCTTCTCTTCCTCAAATCTATTTCCAGGTTATTTTCAGGACTTGTGAGCCTGAGTTATAGGGAAATGTTGGGCAGACTGGGTCTTTTTATTCCTTGGAACATCGGAGACTGAGAGGTGACCTTATAGAAGTATATAAAATCATGAGGGGCATAGATAGGGTGAATGCACACAGTCTTTTTCCCAGGGAAGAGGAACTAAAAACTGGAGGGCATAGGTTTAAGGTGAGAGGGGAAAGATTTAAAAGTGATCTGATGGGCAAATTCTTCATGCAGACGGTGGTGCACATATGGAACAAGCTGCCAGAGAAAGTAGTTGAGGCAGGTACAATAACAACACTTAAAAGACATTTGGACAAGGACATGGATAGGGAAGGTTTAGAGGGACATGGGCCAAATACAAGCAAATGGGACTAGCCTGGGACTAGCACCATGGTTGGTATGGATGAGATGTTAAATATCCCTTGTCACTGATGCTTTTCTTCCAAATTGTGTTTTCCTAAATCTTAGGTGCCTTAGTTGAGATCAGTCCCCCAATCAACAGCTTTAAAACAAATTGGTCTAGACATTCTTTTGTGCAGTACAGCAGAGAGACATCTGGACCTGTACATTGGTATCAACTCATGCTCTTTGGTGGGTCAGGGGTGAAAAGAGAGAGCAGCTTCAAATTCCTGGGCATTAACAACTCGGATGACCTGTCCTTGGCCCAGCACATAGATGCAATCATGAAGAAGGCGTTGCCGGCATCTCAAGTTTCTCAGAAGCCTAAGGAGAATTGGCATTTGAATGATGCCACAACAACAACTTCTCGTTCAATGTCAGTAAAACCAGAGAACTGATCATTGATTTCAGGAAGGGGAAGGAGGGCAAATATGTAACAGTCTACACGGGTGAATTGGCAGTGGAGAGTCAGCAGCTTTAAATTCCTTGGTGCTAATATATCAGATGATCTATCCTGGGCCCAGCACATAGATGCAATCACAAGGAAGGGTGCCAGCATCTTTACTTTCTTAGAAGGTTAAGGAGGTTCAGCTTGTCGCCGAGCACTCCAACAAACTTCTACAGATGTACTGTTGAAAATATCCTGACTGTTTGCATCAGGGTCTGGTATGGCAATTTGAATGCACAGAAATGGAAGAAGCTGCAGAGTAGTGGGCTCAGCCCAATACATCACTGGCACATCCTTCCCCATCATCAGTCGTATCTACATGAGGCTCAAGAAGGAAACATCTATCATCAAAAATCCCCACCATCTGGGCCATGTCTTCTTCTCACAGCTACCATCGGGCAGGAAGTACAGAAGCCTGAAGTCCCACACCACCAGATTCAAGAACAGCTACTTCCCTTCAACTATTCGATTCTTGAACCAACCCTAATCAATACCTCAGTATAAAACATAGAACATAAAACAGTACAGCACAGGAGCAGGTCCTTCAGCCCACGTTGTTCCATGCACCCACCATTTGTGTAAAAAACTTGCCCCACACATCTCATTTGAACGTATCCCCTCTCACAAATGCATGCTCTCTAGTATTAGACATTTCAACCCAGGGAAAAAGATACTGACTATGCTTCCCATAATTTTATAAACTTCTATTGTCTCCCCTCAGTAGTATGAAAAGAAAACAGAAAATGCAGAAAACACTCAGCAGGTCAGGCAGCATCTGTGAAGAGGGAAACAGTGTTAACACCAAGTCCTACATGACCCATTGACTGTTTCCACCATTTTTGGGTTTATTCCAGATTTCCAGCATCTGCATATTTTTTGATTTTCATTGGTTACCAAATGTGAGAGAGCCACCAGCAAAAGTATAGAATTTAGAACAGGCCCTTCAGCCCATTATGTTGTTCTGAATTAATTAAGCTGATGACACCTTATCCCTTCTGTGCACATGATCCATATCCCTACATTTTCTATGTATTCATGTGCTGGTCTAAGGGCCTTTTAAACACCTCTGTCATTTCTGCCTCCACCACCACCCCTGGCAGTGCACATTCCAGGCACCCACCATTCTCTGTGTAAAAACCTTTCCCCCCTCACCTTAAATGCATGTATTCTAGTATTAGACATTTCTACCGTGGGAAAAAGATACTGGCCATCTACCCTATGCCTCTCATAATTTTATAAACCTCTATCAGGTCTCCCCTCAGCCTTCAAATCTCTAGAGAGAGGTCCCAGTACAGCAGAAGCCACAGTACAGATCCCTGTGGAACACCACTAGTCACACACCTCCAGCCTGAATAAGTCCCATCGACCACTACCCTCTGTCTTCTACGAGCAAGCCAATTCTGAATCCAAATGGCCAAGTCACCATGGATCCCATGCATCTTAATCTGCTGGATGATCCTCCCATGAGGGACCTTGTCAAACATCGCGCTAAAATCCATGCAGACAATATCCACAGTTCTACCTTCATCAATCACCTACATCACCTCCTCGAAAAATTCAACCAAGTTAGTAATACATGACTTGCCCCGCACAAAGCCATGCTGACTGTCCTAATTAGGCCATGGTTTTCCAAATGCTCATAAATCCGAACCTTAAGAATCCACTCCAATAGCTTCCCTACCACTGACGTGAGACTCACCGGTCTATAGTTTCCAGGATTATCACTATTTCCCTTCTTGAATAGTGGAACAACATTAGCTACTTGCCAGTCCTCCGAGACCTCACCAGTGGCTAGAGAGGACACAAAGGTCTTGGTCAAAGCCTCAGCAACCTCTTCTCTTGCCTCTCTCGATAACATGGGGTATATTTCATCAGGCCCTGGGGACTTTTCCACCTTAATATTCTTTAGGAGACCCAACATTACCTCCTTCTTCATCTCAAAATGCCATAGCATGTTAGCACGCTCCACACTGATCTCACTATCCTCCACGTCCTTCTCCTTGCTAAGTACTGACACAAAGTACTCATTTAGGACCTTGCCCACATCCTCCGCTTCCAAGCACATGTTCCCTACTTTATCCTTGAGTGGTCTTACCCTCTCCCCAGTTATCCTTTTGCTCTTGATGTGTGTATATAATGCCTCAGGATTCTCTTTAATCCAATTTGCCAAGCACTTTTCATGGCCCCTCCTGACTCTCCTAATTCCCTTCTTGAGTTCTTTTCTGGCTTCTTTATAATTCTCAAGGGCTCTGTTTGATTTTAGCTTCCTAAACCTTACATATGATTCCTTCTTCTTCTTGACTAAATTCACCACCTCTCTCAACATCCAAGGTTCCCTTACCTTGCCATCCTTGCCCTTTCTCCTTATTGGAACATACATGTCCTGTACTCTGTGAAGTTGGTCTTTAAACACCCTCCACATGTCAGATGTGGACTTGCCCAAAAACAGCTGTTCCCCATTAACTCTCCTAGTTCCTGCCTTATACTCTTTAATTTACCCTGCTCCAAATCAACAGTCTCCCTCAAGGCCCATACTTATCCTTATCTATAGCTTAAGGAGGTGTGGTCACAGTTCCCAAAATGTTCTCGCACTGAAAGGTCAATCACCTGGCCAGGCTCATTTCCTAATATCAGGTCCAATATGGCCCCTCCTTTCATTGGGCCATCTACATACTGATTTAAACTCTCCTGGATGCACCTAACAAATTCTACCCCATCTAAACCTCTTGCACTAAGGAGGACCCAATCTATATTGGGGAAGTTGGTCACCCATGTCAACAACTCTGTTGCTTTTACACCTTTCCTTAATCTGCCTGCATATCTGTTCCTCAATGTCAATGGATAGGTTTGTCCCATTGAGGCAGAGTAAGGATGGTAGAATGAAGGAACCATGGTTGACAAGGGACATAGAATATCTTGTCAAGAGGAAGAAAGAAGCTAGGTTTAGAAAACATGGATCAGTCAGGGCTTTGGAGAGTTACAAGGTAGCCAGGAGGGAGCTTAAGAATGGATTTAGGAGAGCTAGAAGGGGGCATGAGAAGTCCTTGGTGAGTAGGATCAAAGAAAACCCCAAGGCATTCTACACGTATGTGAAGAATAAGAGGATGACTAGAGTGAGGGTAGGACTGATCAGGGATAAAAGAGGAAACGTGCCTGGAGTTGGAAGAGGTAGGGCAGGTCCTTAATGAATACTTTGCTTCAGTATTCAACAGAGAGAGAGACATTGATGCTTGTGAGGATGGCGTGCGACAAACTGATATGCTAGGGCATGTCGATGTGTGGAAAGAGGATGTGCTGGAACTATTGAAAAACATTAGGATAGATAAGTCACCGGGGCTGGACAGGATATATCCAAGGTTATTATGGGAACCTAGGGAAGAGTTTGCTGCGCCTTTGGCAATGATCTTTGCGTCCTCACTGGCCACTGGAGTATTGCTAGATGATTGGAGGGTGGCAAATGTTGTTCCTTTGTTTAAGAAGGGAGTAGGGATATCCCTGGGAATTATAAATCAATGAGTCTTACATCAGTGGTGGGCAAATTACTGGAGAAGATTCTTAGAGACAGGATTTATGCACATTTAGAGAAGCATAGGCTGATTGGGGACAGTCAGCATGGCTTTGTGAGTGGCAGTTCATGCCTCATGAGCCTGATTGAATTCTTTGAGGATGTGACAAAGCACATTGATGAAGATAGAGCAGTGGATGTGGTGTACATGGATTTTAGTAAGGCATTTGATAAGGTTCCTCATGGAAGGCTTATTCAGAAAGTCAGGAGGCAAGGTATCCAGGGAAACTTGGCTCTGTGGATTCACAGTTGGCTCGCCCATAGAAGACAGAGGGTGGTGGTAGATGGAGCGTATTCTGCCTGGAGGTCGGTGACCAGTGGTGTACTACAGGGATCTGTTCTGGGACCCTTGCTCTTTCTGATTTTTATAAATGACTTGGATGAGGATGTGGAAAGGTGGGTTAGTAAGTTTGCTGATGATACAAAGGTTGGTGGTGTTGTGGATAGTGTAGAAGGTTGCTGTAGATTACAACAGGATATTGATAGAATGCAGAGCTGGGCTGAGAAGTGGCAGATAGAGTTCAACCCAGATAAGTATGAAATGATACACTTCAGGAGATCGAATTCAAAGGCAGAATACAAGGTTAATGGCAGGACTCTTAGCAGTGTGGAGGAACAGAGGGATCTTGGGGTCCACGTCTATAGATCCCTCAAGGTTGCCATGCAGGTCGATATGGTTTTTAAGAAGGCGTATGGAGTGTTGGCCTTCGTTAGTCCGGGGTATTGAGTTTCAAGAGCTGCGAGTTGATGTTGCAGCTTTATAGAACTCTGGTCAGATGACACTTGGAGTATTGTGTTCAGTTTCTGGTCACCTCATTATCAAAAGGATGTGGAAGCTTTAGAGGGGGTGCAGAGGAGATTTAACATGATGTTACCTGGATTGGAGAGCATGTTTTATGAGATAGGTGATCCAGCTACAGGTTTTCTCTTTGCAGAGAAGGAGGATGAGAGGGAACTTGATAGAGGTGTACAACATGATAAGAGGCATAGATCGAGTGGACAGTCAGAGAATTCTTCCCCAGTGTGACAATGGCTAACACGAGGGGACATAATTTTAAGGTGATTGGAGGAAGGTATAAAGGGGATGTCAGGGGTAAGTTTTTTACACAGAGAGTGGTGGGTTCATGGATTGCACTGTCTGCAGAGGTTGTGGGGGCAGATACATTAGGGACATTTAAGAGACTCTTAGATAGACACATGAATGATAGAAAAATAGGGGGCTATGTGGGAGGGAAGGGTTAGATAGATCTTAGAGCAGGATAAAATGTCAGCACAACATTATGGGCTGAAGGGCCTGTACTGTCCTGTAGTGTTCTATGTTCTATGTCCTGCTGGCTAATGGGGGCTCTGTAGTATAATCCCATCAGAGTGATTGTACCTTTCTTATTTTTGAGTTCTACCCATATAGACTCAATGGATGAGCCCTCCATTATGTCCCCTCTGAGTGCTGCTATGACATTGTCCCTGATTAATAGTGCAACTTCCCCACCACCTCTTTTAACTCCTTCTCTATCTTTTCTAAAACATCGGACCCTGGAACATTCAGGATCTATTCCTGTCCCTCTCTCAACCAAATCTCTGTAACTGCACAATATCATAGTTCCATGTACTGATCCATGCTTTAAGTCCATTACCCTGACCCTTAATACTCCTAGCATTAAAATAACACACTGTAACTCATCCATCCCATCATGTCTATTACCTTGTCTATTACCTGTTCTTCCTTACAAACTTACTGGTCATAGCATCTGCCATCCTCTCAATCCCTCCACTTTCTGACCTGGTGCTCCGGTTTCTATCCCCCTGCCAAACTAGTTTAAACCTTCCCGAGTAGCACTCATGAACATCCTGGTGCAACCTGTCCCTCTTGTACAGGTCACCTCTGCCCCAG
This sequence comes from Pristis pectinata, assembly GCF_009764475.1. Classification (NCBI taxonomy): domain Eukaryota; kingdom Metazoa; phylum Chordata; class Chondrichthyes; order Rhinopristiformes; family Pristidae; genus Pristis; species Pristis pectinata. The sequence continues at coordinate 46,376,673 of NC_067412.1, forward strand.
AAGAGGTTCCAATTATTCAAGAACCTGAAACCCTAACCCCTGCACCAGCTCCAGCTCCTAAGCCACCCATTCATCTGTTCTATCTTTGTCTTCCTGCCCTGACTCCCACGTGGTACAGGGAGTAGTCCAGAAATTACTACTTTCGATGTCCTGCTTTTCAAAATAGTATAGCAACGATTTTGACCACTCTGGACTTTGTTTTTTTTTTGTTTTTTGTTTGTTCTTGTATAAGTTTGTGTAAGTTAGGCTAAATTTATGTTTTTCTTGTGAATGTTGTGTTCCTGATGCTATGTGCCTATGATGCTGCTGAAAGTAAGATTTTCATTGCACCTGTGCATAAATGTACTTGTGCATCTGACAATAAACTCGACTTTGACTTTAGATTGCAAGATGGCAAATGTAATGCCACTCTTTAAAAAGAGACAGACTGCAAAAATATGGAACTTTAGACCAGTTAGCCTGATATCATCCAATAAGAAAAGCGCTCAATCTCATTTTTAAAGAGTTAGTAACATAGCACTTAGAGAATCAGAATCAGAGTCACACTCAGAATCACTATGATGGTGGAGGAACTCAGCAGGCCAGGCAGCATCTGTGGAGAAAAGCAGGCAATCAACACCCCTGCTAAACTCCCTCCCCCCAACTATGCCTCTTCTTTTTTTCCCTTTCCTAACCTCTCTCTATTTTCTACCCCACTTCTTCCTCCTTGCCTTTGACCCATCCCCTGGTGGATCTGCTTTCCCCTCCTCCCCCACACCTACCTATCACTATCTTTTACCTTCATCTACCTATCACCATCTTGTGCCCACCCCACCTCCCTTCTTTTGTCCAACTGTCACTGCTCTGTTTTTCCCTCCTATATATCCACTTCCCCTTTTCCTATCTTCAGTCCTGAAGAAAGGTCCTGACCCGAAACGTTGACTGCCGGCTTTTCTCCATGGATGCTGCCTGGCCTGCTGAGTTCCTCCAGCATCATAATGTTTTTCATCTGGATGACAGCATCTGTTGTCTCTTGTTTCTCCAGAATCAGAATCAAGTTTGTTATCACTGACATATCTCGTAAAATTTGTTGTTTTGCAGCAGCAGTTCAGTGTAAGACATAAAGACATAAAAATTACTATAAGTTATAAATAAATAAATAAATAAATAAATAGTGCAAAAGAGGAATAATGAGGTAGTGTTCATGGACCATTCAGAAATCTGATGGTGGAGGGGAAGAAGCTGTTCCTGAAACATTGAGTGTGGGTCTTCAGGCTCCTGTACCTCCTCCCCGATGGTAGTAACATGAAGAGGGCATGTCCTGGGTTGTGAGGGTCCTTAATGATGGATGCCGCCCACCTCTTGAAGATATCCTCAATGGTGAGGAGGGTTGTGCCTGTGATGGATTTGGCTGAGTTTACAACCCTCTGCAGCCTTTTGCAATCCTGCATATTGGAGTTTCCATACCAGGCGGTAATGCAACCAGTCAGAATGCTCTCCACTGTACATCTGTAGAAATTTGCAAGAGTCTTTGGTGACATAACAAATCTCCTCAAACTTCTAATGAAGTAGAGCTGCTGACATGGCTTTTTTAAATTTTATGTACAGCGTGGTAACAGGCCCTTCCTGCACAACGAGTCCGCGCTGCCCATTTTAAACCCAAATTAACCTACCCATACATCTTTGCAATGTGGGAGGAAACCGGAGCACCCAGAGGAAACCCATGCAGACACGGGAGAACGTACAAACTCCTTACAGACAGCGACAGGAATCGAACCCTGATTGCTGGCGCTGTAATAGCGTCGCGCTAACCGCTACACTACCATGTAATATTCCTTGTAATATTCTTAGACAACATGGTTTAAAGAGGGAAAGAGTCATGGAGTCATACAACAGAGATGGTTGATAAATTTAGTCAATTTTGAGGATGGAACTATCAGGGTAGATAAGTAGATGTAGGATGTCTGGATTAAAAGGCATTTGATCAGGTGCAGGATAAATTCTGTCACCTAAAACAAGTGCTCATTGGATTGTGAATTACATATGGATAGAAAATTTGTTAAAGGAACTGAAAAATTATCTGGTCCTTTTAAGGTTATTAAGCTGTGAGAGCAATACAATCAATATTGGCTTTCAGCATAGAAACCATTTTGAGCATTTTTCGAGTTTAATGAACAACCATTGTCAAATTGGCCTGGGAACTTCCAAGCAAAGTCTACCTTGGCAAACTGTCAGGTGTCAGTCACACAGTTATAGCTATCCTAGGTCACACAGCGCACATTTCCTCCACTCTCTTTTGCCTGACCATTGGAATTTAAACTCTTGGTGTGCTAAACATGTGCTGCATTTTGTGTTAATGCCCACTGCAGGTTCCAGCAAGATTCCATGAAATTGGGCAAAAATATCTGAAAAACAATGCCATGGAATTTAGAAAATGAACTTGTGCTTAAAATCAATATTGATGGTTCCTGTTGGGACTTCTATGCAGAGATAGCAGTTGCAATGTCAGTGTCATGCTGGGAAGTGAGTCGGTGCTGAAACAACACCCAACAGTAATCGTACAGCAGCAGAAAGAGCTGCCATGGAGATAAGGGATTATGTGAGGAAAGGAGGGGACAACTCCCTTGTGCAAGGAAGAGGGGGAGAGAGAGAGAGAGAAAGGGTGGGAGGGAGATAAAGAGGGATGGAGAGAGCAAAAGAGGGTGCGAGGGATGAATATAGAGGGGGGAGAGAGAGAGAGCAGAGAACAAGTGAGGGAGGGGGAGAGAGAGGGAGAGGGTGAGAGCGAGAGGGGGGGAAAGAGAGAGGAGGTGGGAGGATGGGGGAGAGAAGGGAGAGAGAGGGGTGGGAGAGAGAGGGGCAGAGAGGGGAAGACAGAGAGAGGGAGGGACAGCGAGGGAGAAGGTGAGGGGAGTGAGAAAGAGGGAGAGTGGGAGCGAGGAAAAGAGGGGAAAGGGAGAGAGAGAGGGAGAAACAGAGATACAAGATTGAAATTGGTAAGTTTGTAAATTGCTTTATTATTGTCACATGTGAAGGTACAGTGAAAAACTTGTCTTGCATACCATCCATACAGATCAAATCATTACAACAGTGTATTAGTACAAGTTAAAACAATGACAGAGTACAGAATAAAATGTTACAGCTTCATAGAAAGTGCAGTGCTGGCAGACAATAAGGTGCAAGGCCACGCCGAGGTAGATTGTGCAGTCGGGCCACCTTATCATACTTCAATAGTCTTATAACAGCGAGATGGAAGCTGTCCTTGAGCCTGGTGGCACGTATGTACAGACCTTTGTTTTTTCTGCCTGATGGGAGGTGGGAAGAAGAGAGAATGTCTGGGGTGGGTGGGGTCTTTGATTATACTAGATGCTTTACCAAGGCAGCGAGGTGTAGACAGAGTCTATAGAGGAGAGGCTGGTTTCCGTGATGCGCTGAGCTGTGTCCACAACTCTCTGCAGTTTCTTGCGGACACAGGCAGAACAGTTGCCATACCAAGCCGTGATGCATCCCGATATGATGCTTTCCAAGGTGCATCTAAAAAAATTTGTGAGTGTCAAAGGGGACATGCCAAATTTCTTTAGCATCCTGAGGAAGTAAAGGGGCTGGTGAGCTTTCTTGGCTATGGCGTCTATGTCATTAAACCAGGACAGGCTATTGGTGATGTTCACTCCTTGGAACTTGAAACTTTCAACCCTCGCGACCTCAGCACCATTGATGTAGACAGGAGCTTGTGCACCATCCCCCTTCCTGAAGTCAATGACCAGCTCTTTTGTTTTGCTGACATTGAGGGAAAGGTTGTTGTCATGACATCATGTCACTAGGTTCTCTATCTCCTTCCTGTACTCCAACTCATTTGAGATATGGCCAACTATGGTGGCATCATCTGCAAACTTGTAGATGGAGTTGGAGTAGAGTGTGGCCATGCAGTCATAAGTATATAAGGAGCAGAGTAGAGGGCTGAGGACGCAGCCATGTGGGGCACCAGTGTTGAGGATAATCGTGCTGGAGGTGTTGCTGCTTATTCTCACTGATAGTGGTCTGTTGGTCAGGAAGTCAAGGATCCAGTTGCAAAGGGAGGTGCTGTGTCCCAGGTTTAGGAGTTTGGAGATGAGTTTGCTTAGAATTATATTATTGAAGGCAGAGCTGTAGTCAATAAACAAAAGTCTGACGTAGGTGTCTTTACTGTCCAGATGCTCCAGAGATGGGTGTAGGGCCAGGGAGATGGTGTCCACCACAGACCTGTTTCAGCGGCAGATGAATTGCAGTGGGTTGAGATTGTCTGGGAGGCTGGAGTTAATGTGTGCTATGAGCAGCGTCTCGAAGCACTTCATGATGGTGGATGTCAGAGCCACTGGGTGGTAGTCATTAAGGCACATTGTTTTTCTTATGCACCAGGATGATAGTGGTCTTCTTAAATCAGGTGGGAACCTTAGACTGAAGCAGGTAGAGGTTAAAAATATCTGCAAAAACCCCCACCAGCTGATCTGCGCAGGACCTAAGGACATGGCCGAGGACACCATCTGGGTCAGATGCTTTCCATGGGTTCACTCTCCAGAAGACAGATCTTATGTCTGCAACAGTAATTGTTAAAGCCCGTCTCATTTTCAAAGCAAACCATTCCACTGTGTCCTGAATTCTTACACAAACTGACCAAGAGGATGAAATTTCTGAAAATGACTCACTCTTCAGAAAAATACAGCCAACAATCAGAGCGTCTTTTGTGCTGTTGGCTCATCTTAGTGTGCTGGTTCAGGTGAAGCAAATAGTAAATATATAGTTAGAGCAAGCAGTTAGAGTGGCGAATGATACATTGGCCTTTATTGTAAGAGGAGCTGGAATTCAAAATAACGATACTTTCCTGAGACTTTCCAGGAATTTGTTGAGAACTACATTTTACATCTGTCCTAGGGAAGAATGTGTTGGCTTTGTGGTCAGTGTAGCATTAACTAATGAAACTGACTCCTGGAATGGCAGATTTGTCCTGTGAAGATCAATGGAAAAAGTTTTGTTCTGGCTCACTGGAAAACCGAGAATTTGTCTCAGAATCACAAAATATTTACAACATGGAGGGAGGCTATACACCCCAGCAAGTCCATACCTACTATGAACAATTCAACTTGCTCCATCCCCTCCTCTGCATCTTCAGATAGCCCCACAAACTTTTTAGATACTTATTCAGTTCCCTTATGAATGCTCCAACTGTATCTGCCCCCACTAACACCCCTTGCAGTGCATTCCAGACCAGAACACCTGCTACATAAAAAATGTTTTCCTCATGTCACTTCTGTTTCTCCTGCCATTCAACTGCATTGCATATCCTCTGGCTTTTGACCCTACTGCCAATGAGAAAAGTGTTTATCTCCCTACTCTGTATATGCTTTTCATCATTTTAAGTAAGTTTATGAGATCTCTTTGCAACCTTCTCTGTTTCAATTAGAACAACTGCTGGCCACACACATAACTAAGGTCCATCAATTTCATACATTTCTTCTACATTCTCTCCAAAGCCTTTATTGCTTCCCTAAAGTGTGATGCCCAGAATTGGACACAATATTACAGTCATATTTTCATATAGCACGGAAACAGGCCCTTTGTCTCAACCTGTCCATACCAACCAAGATGCCCATCTAAGCCAGTCCAATTTACCCATGTTTGATCCATATCCCTCTAAACCTTTCTGATCCATGTACTTGTCCAAGTATCTTTTAAATGTTGTTAATGTTGCTGCCTCAACAACTTCCTCTGACAGCTCATTCCATATATGCACCACCTCTCCTACTTTTGACCACTCTCTGGGTGAAAATGCCGCTTCTCAGGTTCCTATTAAATCTCTCCCCCTCACCCTAAGCCTATGCCCTCTAGTTCTTGATTCTCCAGCCCTGGAAAAAAGACTAATCATTAACCCTGTCTATATCCCTCATGATTTTATACATGTCTATTAGATCACCTGTCGTTCTCCTACATTCGAATGAATAAAGTCCTTACTTACTCATCCTCTCGCCATAACTCAGTCCCTCGAGTCCTGGCAACATCCTCATAAATCTTTTCTGCACGATTTCCAGCTTAATGGCATCCGTTGTTGTATAAAGGTTCATCAAGACCAGCTTGTTTGCGAATAGTAAAGTCCGTGATCCTCCATGAAGATTTAACCACTTTTTCAATCACCTGCCACGTTGAATGAACTATGCCGATACACCTGAGATCTGACCCCTTTTAGAATTGGAATAGTAACATGTCTCCACTGCTCCACCACAAAGTCCCTTTTAGAATTATGTCCTCCAGATTACATAGCATCTTCTCATTCTTTCTACCATGATATAAAACTTAGTAATAAATTTCATTGCTACCTCTCTGCCCTGCTGATACCTTCTTGAAGTCTGCAACTACACTCCTCACAGTTCACAACACCTCCAAGTTTTGTGTCATCTGCAAATTTGGAAATTCTGGGGAATTCCACAGGTTATTTCCCTCCAGTCTGAAAAAAACAAACTTTTACTACTAATCTTTGTTTCCTGTTGCTGAACCAATGTCATTGAAACACACAAGATTCTGAGAAGGATTGACAAAGTAGATGCCAAGATCTGCAGTAGATTGGGGAGAGCTCAACAAATTTGGTCATATGGTGTTATGAATTTTTTCATAAAAACAGAAAACGTTGGAAGCACTCAGCAAATCAGTCAGCATCTGTGGACAGAGAGACAGTGTTAACGTTTCATGTCCAAGACCTTCATCAGGAGTGGAAAAGACCACCCTGCACATTCTCTTTTCTTCCCCCCTCCCATCAGGCAGAAGATATAAAAGCCCGAAAGTACCTACCACCAGGTTCAAGGACAACTTCTATCCCACTGTTATAAGACCATTGAATGGACCTCGTAAAATAAGATGGACTCTTGACCTCACAATCTACCTCATTGTAGCCTTGCACCTGATTGTCTGCCTGCACTGCACTTTCTCTGTAACACTTAATTCTGCATTCTATCTTGTACTACCTCAAGGCACTGATGTGATGAAATGATATGTATGGATGGTGCGTAAATGAAAGTTTTTCACTGTACTTCGGTACATGTGACAATAATAAACCGATTTATCCAATTTAATGTTTAGATGCAGATAGATGGTGGGGAGGGAATGGATAGGACAAAGTCCCTCAATTGTTTTTAAATGGGCAACTTCATCCACAGCTTATCCCCACAGCAGCCTGTCATCACTCTAGCTGAGGCATTCCCTTCATTATAGAATATGGAACAGTACAGCTTAGGAAGAGGCCCTTCAGCCCACAATGTCTGCACTGACCATGATGCCAAACTAAACTAATGCCATCTGCCTGTATGTAAGATAAGATAAAATATCTTTATTAATCACATGTACATCGAAACACACAGTGAAATGCATCTTTGGCGTAGAGTGTTCTGGGGGCAGCCCACAAGTGTCGCCACATTTCCGGCACCAACATAGCATGCCCACAACTTCCTAACCCAGGATGGACAAAGATACAGTGGAGAAGAGGGGAGATAAGAATGGGGCAAGGACAAGTCTACCGTTAGAGTGAAGGAGGGAAGATGCAACGAAAGAAGATCAAAACCAAGGAAGTAAAGCTGGAGCAGATTATTGAGACAGAAAAGGTTTTGAAAGGGTTTGTATAGAATATTTGCTTCAACAACACAGAGGTGGTAATTCATAGTCCAGTCTTTGTTTTCAAGCTTGTGGCACACACTGATGTATTAGGAGGTATTGAAGTAAACAATTGAGAGTTAAAGCAAGATAGTTTTAAATATCATATACCAGGGTGTAAACTTCTGTAAATAGGGGCAGGAGTGGCATCTGTATCAGCACTATTAAGTGTATTTCCTTGTAATTTCAATAACAAAAAATAAAACTACAGAGGTTGGAAATCTGAAACAAAGACAATAAAGGAAACAAGCACTCAGCTGACATCTGTAAAGAGAACAGATGAGTCAATGTTTCACATAAAGACTCAGAGTGCCAAGTGAAATATCAACTGATCAGCTAAGTCTTTCCACCATTGTTTTTGTTTCTCAGAGGTGGTGAGAGGAAGTCCCCTCCAAAGTACTGTGTATCAGAAACCTTATTGTAGGGTTGAGAGAGTGCTACATTGCTTGAGATGCTGTAGCGACTCACCGCACCGGCATCGAACCGGCTCCCGACATCGCGAACGTTGTCGGAGGCCCCGATCCAAGTGACCTGCGCGTGACGTCAGCGCGGGAACTGTAGCGGGGGAAGTTTTGGGATATCAAAGGCGCACCGCAATCCGGTCGTTCATTCGACTTCTGATTTCGAACCAGCGACTCTATGTCTTCATTTTGTAGTCTGTAGCTAACCACTACATTGGTGACCCTGATGGGCCCAAACGTTTTTGGACCCACGATGTCTGCACAGCAAGAGGTACAGGCAGTAGACCTTAAGCTGCCCACCTTCTGGACCCTCCGGCCCCGTGTCTGGTTTGACCAGGCCGAGGCCCCGTTCCAGATTTGCCAGATCACCAGGGACCACACCAAGTACTATTACGTGGTGAGCGCCCTCGACCAAGACACCGCAGCCCAGGTCGAGGACTTCATCCAGGCGCCCCCAGAGGAGGAGAAGTACAATAAGTTCAAGACCCTCCTTCTCGAGACTTTCGGCCTTTCCCGACGCGAATGGGCCTCCCGCCTCCTCCACCTCAATGGGTTGGGTGACAGACCCCTCTCCGCTCTCATGAACGAGATATTGGCCCTGGCAGACGGGAATAAACCCTGCCTGCTGTTTGAGCAGATCTTCCTGGAGCAGTTACCTGACGACATCCACCTGCTCCTGATGGTTGCCGATGTCAGCGACCCCCGGAAGGTGGCCACCCGGGTGGATGTCCTTTGGCGGGTGAAAAAGGAGAGCGGGGCGTCCATCAAGCGCATTGCCACGCCACGTACCCAGTGGCTCAGCGGGCACCTTCGACCACCAGAGCTCAAATATAGTGCCTTGGACCGGGAGATGTTGGCGTTATACCTGGCCATCAGACACTTCCGATATTTCTTGGAGGGAAGGCCGTTTACAGCTTTCACCGACCACAAGCCGTTGATCTTCACCTTCAAAAAGGTCTCAGATCCCTTGTCAGCACGGCAGCAGCGGCACTTGTCATACATCTCAGAGTTCACCACTGACGTCTGCCATCTGTCTGGGAAAGAGAACGTGGTCATGGATGCACTGTCACAGCCCACCATCCAAGTTTTGTCCCAGGGGGTGGATTTCAGCATCTTGATGGAGGCATACCGAACGGACATGGAGATGCCCAGTTATCGCACCGCAGTCTCGGGCCTGCAACTGCAAGACCTACTCGTAGGCCCCGGTGAGTGCACCCTGCTCTGTGATATCTCCACAGGTAGACCCCCCCCCATCGTCCCAGCTGCCTGGCACCAACGGATGTTTGATGCCATCCACGGCCTTGCACACCCATCCATCCGGACTACTGTCTGGATGGTGTCAGACAAGTTCGTCTGGCATGGCCTGCGTAAACAGGTTTCCGAATGGGCCCGGTCCTGCACTCACTGCCAGACCTCGAAAGTACAGCAGCACGTCAAGGCCCCCCTGCAGGATTTTCAACCTACCTGCTGGAAGTTCGACCATATCCATGTCGACCTGGTCGGCCCCCTCCCAGTCTCCCGAGAAGCGCGGTACCTCCTCACGATTGTCAACCGTTTTACCCACTGGCCTGAAGCCATTCCCCTCGACACCTCCGCCCAGTCCTGCACACGGGCCCTTTTGTCAACTTGGGTGGCCCGTTTCGGTGTCCCAGCACATATCACCTCAGACAGGGGAGCTCAATTCACCTCCGGCCTGTGGTCCGCCATCGCCGACTTGGGGGTTCCTGGATCCACCTCACCACCGCCTATCACCCGCAATCCAATGGGCTGGTGGAGAGGTTCCATTGCCACCTTAAGTCGGCACTCATGGCCTGCCTTAAGGGACCCAACTGGGTAGACGAAATCCCCTGGGTCCTACTGGGGATACGCACCGCGCCAAAAGAGGACCTGCATGCCTCATCCGCAGAGATGGTCTACAGAATGTCCTTAGTCATCCCGGGCGAATTCCTACCAGCCCCTCGGGGGCCAGAGGAAGAACCTGCCGCGGCGCTCGACCGGCTGCATGAGCAGCTTGGAAACCTAGCCCCGATTCCCACCTTGTGACACAGACAGGCCCCGACCCGTATGCCGACTTCCCTCCAAGACTGTAAGTCCGTCTTCGTCAGGAGGGGCGCGCACCGATCACCACTGCAACGGCCGTACGAAGGGCCATTCCAGGTCGTCAGGAACAATGGGTCTACATTCATGCTGGACATTGGGGGGCACGAGGAGGTGTTTACGGCTGACTGGCTGAAGCCGGCTCATTTAGACTTGGACCAACCCGTGGTGGTCCAGCGAGCGCCGCGCAGGGGTAGGCCACCCAAGTCATAGTTTATTTAATTCTGGTTTTTGTGACGGTATTGCCGGTTTGGGAGTAGGGGGGTTATGTAGCGACTCACTGCACCGGCATCGAACCAGCTCCCAACATCGCAACCGTCATCGGAGGCCCCGATCCAAGATGGCGCGGGGCCCTCTTTCTTCCCCATCATTGGGCTAGGAAAGCCCGCGCGTGGGAAGGTCAGGTGACCCGCGCGTGATGTCGGTGCAGGAACTGTAGCGCGGGAAGTTTTGGGATATTAAAGACGCACCGCACCCCGCCGTTCATTCAACTTCTGATTTCGAAACCAGCGACTCTGTGTCTTCATCTTGTAGTGTGTTAGCTAGCCGCTACAATGCATCGATTAAGGCTGTCTTTCCATTGGGGTTAATGCAAATGATTCCAAATGCACCATTCGAAGTTTCTTCAAAGTTTTTCTCCATCAATTAACATTATTAACACAAGTTATATGGTCAACGATCTGCTGTTTGTGGAATTCTAGTGCTTCCCTGAATGAAAATGGTGCCAACACTCCAGAAGTAATATACCATCTGTTGGGAAACACTATACAAACACAAATTCTTCTTCTCCTCTTTATCTATTGCCTGTCCAGCAGTGTTTACTTTTTCAGAATCTGAGAGTTCTTGCAACAGATGTAACTTCTTGTTGAAGCACATCAGCGCTGTGAGCAGTAAATTCACCATCATGAAATGATAGTGTTCAACAAGGGTGATGATTATGTGGCTCATACTGCCGTTACAACTGAATAGGAGTGTTAGAAATTTTGATTTAAAAGTTCTCTTTCTGTCCCTTCAGCTGAATACATTTGATGCAGACACATGAACCAAATAGCAAACCAGACTAAAATGGATACTAGTCAATGACATTGGGAAGGAAGTATAAGTAGCATTTTCCTCCCACGGGTGTCAAAGGAAGACAAGACAGATATATACAAGGAGCTATAAACCATTGTATTTCACTTTTAGTGATAAGTTATTCAAATTGAGGGCAGATTTAAAACGAAAATCATACTTTGGAAACAAAAGAAGCTATGAAAAATCAGCCAGCAATATAAAGTATTCCAAAAGATGGCACAAACATCACAGTCATTGTATGATTAGTTCAACATCCTTAAAAGAATGAATCACTGAAATCAGACATGTCATTTGTCTCCATGTCACCTTATCTCTGCAGTGCAAACAGCACTGTGCTCTCCTGATGACTCACTTTGTACTCTGAGGGAGACTGAAATAATACATAATCTTTGAGGTAGCATCAAGCTGTCCTATAAAAACTACCCATAAATCCAGAAACAGAATTTCCAAAGTACATCAGGCTATTAGTTCTATCTTCTGCTGTTGTTGTGTTCTCAAGTAACCCTTTCTAATATAGAGTCCTGTCAGGGCACATAAAATGGATGCATCACTTTTTCATTACAGTTAATCAGTAGATTTTAAATGATGGGCAATTCGGATGAAGAAATGAGAGTGAATGCTGTGAAAGAAAATTGCCATAATGCAAGCTCGGTTTTGTTTATCTCTGCAACTTATTACATATCACACAATTCAATTAGTTTGCATTTGAAAAGAATAGTGGTGCTGCATGGCACAAATCTGCACGGCATTCATGCAGCTGTTATGTTAACACTGATATCAGCCTAGTTAATATAAACTGGCTTTTGCCTCTATGTAAACAAAAGACAGTGGAATGCTACTTAATTGTGATTGTCTTCACCTACTAATAATTCCCACGATTATTTCAAGGCTTAAAAATCAATTATTTAATCAGCCATTTTCTTTAGGCAGTGGCTATTTCCTGACAAGAAAATACAAGCAAAAAGAAGAAAATTAATGAAAATACATCACAGACTCACTCACAATGCAATGCTAGTGATGACTTGAGTGCATATCACAATAATGATTCCCTTGGAATACAGGCTGGAGGACGGAATAGAATGACAGTTAGATGCCTCTCCACTGTGTGAAGAGGCCAATAAAGAACAAGCATATTTCTTGGAGGTCTGGGCTGTTTCATTTGTGTGGCCACTTCCTGGATGCTATTTGCCTCAATTAATATGTGGGCTTCAGTGACACACTAGAGTCTGATGGAGCCAGGGTCCTGGGAATGCCTGTACTGTACTTCATATCCTCGGATCCACCCTCTTGACACTTGGCTCAAAGAGAGGAGAAGGGATCAAGGAAGGGAATTCCAGATCCTGGGCCTAATGAATGCACAAAGTTAAAGTTAAAGAAACAATTAGTTTGGATGGAGAACTGCAGGAGGAGTCAGGGGTAGAAAGAGACCTTGAAGATTTTGAACTATAATGTTAAGAATTTTAAACTTAAGTTTTTTTTTGAATTGGAAGCCATAATGAATAGTGGACCACATTCAGTGTATAATAGAAACAGATACCAGAGCTTTGTATGAACTTGGGTTTACAGAGAATGAAAGAAGCTGACCAGGAGAGCACTGGATATAGAGGGGACATAAGATGAGGAGGTGGACTGAGATAGAGGAACAGCAAGTAATGTTTCAGAGAAGGCGGTAGCAATCCTTTAGTGGAGAGTGTACGTAGTTGCACAAGCTCATACACAGGACGTGAACAGTCTGTTTTATGGGTGAGGCAGGGATTGGTGGCAAGGGTACAGCTATTTTTGTGAGAACTAAAGACAATTGATTAACCAGCGGAGATTACATCTCATTTGGGCTAGATGTTGGCAAGTTACCTTACAACACAGAAGCAATGGAAGGATTGGAGAAGCCTGCTGCCTCCAGCAAATGTGAATCCCAAAGGGTTTTGATGAGCAAGATGATGTGGCCACCTGGAGTAGCAGTTCAGAACCAGGAGAAGCTCATCCTTGAAATGTCCCAATTGTGACCCAATAGATGCAAATAGAACTGAAAGATGTCCATCTGAGATGGATGATGGGGCAGATGCAACGGGAGAAAATGGTAGTATCAAATGCATAAAGACTGTATGGAAGAATAGTGCACCTTGATAGACCAGCCACAGAGGATGTCACTTGCAATTCTCATCAATTGCATCTGGTGATACAGTAGGTTAGAAACCTGATGCAAAGGTTCAGGCATGAGAGATGAGAACAGATATAGGAGCAACAGTACTTTTAAGAAGAAGAATAATTTGTACTTTAGAGGGCCAGTTTGCTGAGGCATTGTCAGTGTCTTGTAGCAGGGAGAGTTGTGCATTGGCTGTTAATTTTTGATGGAAATGAAAATTTTGATGGAACTTTTGAAACCAAAGAAGCTGTGCACAGGACAGAAACATAAACAATATCAACTTGTGGGGGGAATAGAGAGGTTGTTGGGAATGGTGATAAAGGTGGGAAAAGGAGATTCAGGGAGTTCCATGAGAGTGGGAATTCCATCTCATGGACCTGATGAAATCATCTCCCTCTCCAGAACTGATGTGTGGGGAGCCTGGGGAAACATTTAACTTAGAACATAGAACACTGATAAGATAAGATAAGATAAGATAAGATAAGATAAGATAAGATAAGATAAGATAAGATAAGATAAGATCAGATCAGATCAGATCAGATCTTTATTAGTCACATGTACATCGAAACACACAGTGAAATACATCTTTTGTGCAGTGATTTTGGGGGGCAGCCCACAAGTGTCGCCACGCTTCTGGCGCCAACATAGCATGTCCATAACCTCCTAACCTGTACGTCTTTGGAATGTGGGAGGAAACTGGAGCACCCGGAGGAAACCCACACAGACACGGGGAGAACATACAAACTCCTTACAGACAGTGGCCGGATTTGAACCTGGGTCACTGGCACTGTAAAGCGTTATGCTAACCACTATGCTACCATGCCTGCAATGTCACTGCAGCACAGGAACAAGTCCTTCGACCCACAGTGTCTGCCAAGTTAAACTAATCCCATCTGCCTGCACATGACCATGTCCCTCTATTCCCTTTGTGTGCATGTGGTTGTCTAAATGCCTCATAAACATCAATATTGCAGCTGCTTCTGCCATCACCCCAGCACCTACCACTCCATGTAATAAACTTGTCCCACACATCTACTTTAAACTTCTCCCTTCTCACCTTGATTTTCTGGATTATCCCTATTGCCCTTCTTAAACAAAGAAAATTTGACAAGCAAAGAAAGAGAATGGAAAGGAGCAATTTAAAAAGCTATGATCAGGTGAGAGGTCATTAATGTCAGACTGGCAATACTTGTATGGAGGGAAAGGAGTGATTTAAAAATGCAGTGAACAATAGTGGAGTGACCATTTTGAAAAGGGCTATGCTTGAGGTCGAAATGCAGCAGCTTTGAAGTTTCAGTGAAGAGGCTGAGCAGTGACAAGGTGAGTCAAGGTAAGATGCCTCGTTTCTTTGTTTATTTTAAGCCAGTAGTAACTTTAGGGGTAATAATGTCAGTCTGTGGTGTGGTCTGCTCCTCCTGTGAGATGTGGGAGATCAGGGAGGGTTCAAGTGTCCTTGATGACTATGTCTGTAGAAAGTGTGTCCAGCTGTAGCTCCTCTCAAACCACATGGATCGGTTGGAGCAGCAGTTGGACTCACTGAGGAGCACACAGGAGATATAGTGTTATAGACAGGAGTTTCAGGGAGGTGGTCACACCATAGGTTCAGTCAGATGGATGGGTGACAGAAGGGGTCAGCAGGAATCCCCTGTGACTATTCTCTTTCTCTAACAAGTATACCACTTTCGATACTTTGGGGGCGTGTTCTCTCAGGAGAAAGCAACAGCAGCAGCCAGATCACTGGCACCAGAACTGATTCTGTTGTACAACAGGGAAGGACAAAGACTATGCGAGTGATAGCAACAAGAGATTCTATATCAGGGGCACAGACTATCGATGGCTGTAAGCAAGACTCCAGGATAGTGTGTTGCCTCCATGTTGCCAGGATCAAGGATGTTCTGAGTGGGTACATGACATTCAGAGAGGGGAGGGTGAGCAGCCAGAGGTCATCGTCCATTTTGGTACTTATGACATAGGAAGGGAAATGAAATCCTGCATTGAGAATTTAGGTAGTTAGGAAGAAAGTTATAAAGCAGGACATCCTGAGATTACATCCTGTACCACATACCAGAGAGGCAAGAAATAAGAAGATTGTACAGTTAAATATGTGGTTAAGGAGGTGGTGCGGGGGGGGGGGGGGGGGGGGGGGGGGTGTGTGTGGCTTCAGGTACATGGATCATAGGACTCTCTTCCAGGGCAGATGGGACCTGTACAGGAGAGACGGGTTGTACCTGACCTGGAGGGGAACCAACATCCTCGCAGGGTAGTTTGCCAGAGCTACGTGGTAGGGTTTAAACTAGAGTGACAGGGGGATGGGAACCAGAGCAACAGGTCAGCAAGTGGAAGGGCTGAGGGGAAGGTGGAGGTTAGGTCAAGTAAGTCGAACAGGTAAAACAGACAGGGTCAGGATAATGAACAAGACAATACTGATGGTCTGAAGTGTGTTTATTTCAATTCAAGGAGTGTTACAGGTAAGGCAGATGAGCTTAGAACCTGGATTAGTACATAGTATTATGCTGTTGTGCTATGACAGGGACTTGGTTGAAAGACGGAAAGAACTGGCAGCTAAATGTTGCAGTGTTTAGATATTTCAGGTGTGACAGAGAGGGATGTAAAAGAGGTGGAGGAGTTGCACTGGTCAGGGAGAATGTCATTACTGCTCTAAGAGGACCTCATGGAGAACACATCCAGTGAGGCCATATGGGTAGAGCTCAGGAATAAGAAAGGTGCAACACTCTGATGGGGTTATACTCCAGGCCTCCCAATAGCCCACAGGAGGTAAAGGAACAGATATGCAGGCAGGTCATGGAAAGGTGTAAAAACAACAGGGTTATTGTGATGGGTGATATTTTTTCTCCAATATTGATTGGGACTCCCTTCATGCCAAGGGGCAAAATTTATTAGGTGCATCCAGGAGAGCTTCTTGAAATAATAGGTAGAAAAGCTAACCAGAGGTGGTGCGGTACTAGACCTTGTATTGTGAAATGAGCCTGGCCAGGTGATTAGAGTTTCATTGGGAAAGGTGCCAGAAAACTGGAGAATAGCCAATATTATTTCTTTGTTGAAGAAGGGAAATGGGTACAAAACAGGAAGTTATAAGCCAGGGAGCCTTACATCAGTGGTCGGGAAATTATTGGTGAAGACTCTTAGGGGTAGGATTTACTCACATTTGGAAAAGCATAGACTTATTAGGGACAGTCAGCATGGCTTGGTGCAGCAGAGGTCATATCCCTTGACTGAGTTTTTTGAAGAAGTGATGAAGTTGATTGATGAGGGTAGGACAATGGATGTTGTCTATATGGAATTTAGTAAAGCATTCAACATATCCCTCATGATAGGCTGATCCACATGGGATCCACAGTAAGTTGTTATTCTGACTGCAGGTCCGTGACCAGTGGTGTACCACAAGAACCAACGTGGGGATCTCTGTTGTTTGTGATATATATATATTAATGATTTAATGGTAAACTTGCCTTCATCAATCAGAGCGTTGAGTATAAAATTCAGGAAGTAATTTGAAACTGTAGGCCACATTTGGAGTACTGTGTGCAGTTCTGGTTGCCACATTATAGGAAGGATGTGGAGGCTTTGGAGAGGGTGCAGAAGAGGTTCACCATGACGTTGCCTGGATTAGAGCATATTAACTATAGGGACAGGTTGGACAAACTTGGATTGTTTTCTATGGAATTTTGGAGGCTGAGTGGCAACCTGATAGGAGTATATAAAATTATTAGATAGGGTAGATAAAGACTTTTTCCCAAAGCAGAAATGTCAAATACGAGAAGGCATGCATTTAATGTGAGAGGGAGATGTTTAAAGGGGATGTGCAGGGCAAGTTTTTTACACAGAAATTGGTGGGTGCCTGGAACACATTTCCAGGGGAGGTGGGAGAAGCAGATACGATAGTGACATTTAGGGGGCATTTAGAAAGACACGTGAAGCGACAGGCAATGGAGGATTCCTGACCATGTGCAGACAGATGGGATTAGTTGAGGCATCATGGTTAACACAGACATCATGGTCCTCTGCTGTACTGTTCTACATTCTACATCCTACAAAAGAGGGAAATATAACAAAGGAAGCTGAATGGATAGCCCAATCTTTCTGTCAAGCATGTCCCTGAGCTCTGCAAACAGTGTAAAGGAACTGCTGAGCTTCCCAACACAACATGTGCTTTTTGTTTTGAACCATATCTCAAAAAGGAAACACAATAATTCAAAATATCTCCAATTCTTCTCTCGCAGCAAGGGTGTAATCAAGTCATTATAATACTATTACAAGCGAGTAGCTTCTTTGAGTCAGAGAGAAAATTGGAAAAGTTAATGAAACTCATTATTAATGTTTGAAAAGCAGAACATTTCAATAACAATATCAGGAGAGAAATGTGGTTGAACTGTTTACTTCAACCGGTAGAGGAGCAGGTAAAGCATGGATGGTGCACACCTCAACTCTGTTCACCCATTTCCTTTTCTCTTTTGTGTCCTCTCTTAATAAAAAACATCTTGCCTTGTGCCTGGTGCTACAGTCATTTGGGAAGATAACTCCATATTTCCACTGTTTTTCTTAAACTCCATCAAAATGGCCCAGTTCTAATTTCAGGACTTTGCCCTTTTCCCCTTCAGTCTCCACCAGATGAAACAATATTGCAATATCTGCTCCGTCAAAGACTTTTAACTGTTTAACCACCTCAGTCAATTTGGCCTTCACCTTCTTCCCACAAGGGAATAGAAGTCAATTTATGCAACGTGGCCTCAGTATTTAACACTGAAGGCACCATTACATATCTGGTGAAACTGAACACTGAAAAAGGTGGGGACTGACCAGGGCTCTATGAAACTGAAGGGTCTTATCCTCCTTGTGTAATATATTATTTCTTGACCAGTGACTGGTGCCTCCATCAAAAGCAGTTGGTCCCTCCAGGTGATACTGACAACAACATCCTTAATTATCCTTGACAAAGCTCTGTCCTGGATGGCGTTGAGCTTCTTGAGTGTTGTTGAAGCTACTGTCATATTGGCATATTCCACCACCTTCCTGGATTGTGCCTTGGAGTGTTAGGAGGTCAGTCATTTGCCAAAGGATATCCAGCCACTGATCTTTATGTGTTTGGTCCAGTTGAGTTTTTGGTCAATGGGAACTCCTAAGATATTGGTGGTCGAGGCTTCAGCAACAGTGGTGCCACTGAATGTCAAGGGTTTCTGATTAGACTCTCTTGTCACTATCACCTTATCTCTTTAGTCTGTGCTTAGACCAAGGCTGTGATGAGGTTTGAAGTCAATTGGTTCTGGCAAAACCCCATTGATGAACTGGATATTGGTGAACAAATGCCACTCGATGGAACAGTTAATGACACCTTCCATCATATTAACAGAAAATGCTGGAAGCACACAATGGGTCAGGCAGCTTCTGTGGATGGAGAAACAGAGTTAATGTGCAGATTGAAGACCCTTTGACAGAACTAAGGATGGGAGAAAACAAGTTATTGGGTGGAGTGGGAGGGGGGGTGGGGGTCAATT